>NC_083316.1:157601464-157834989 GCF_963455315.2 Globicephala melas | reverse complement strand
AGTCAGATCATAAGTCCCTGGGGGCAGGTGGCCACCAGCTGAGTTAAGTCCCTCAAGCCCTGCTCCATTGGGGGGACCTGCAGGCAAGGCAAGGGCCATCACTCTCCAGAAGGACCCTCTGCAGTGGACAGTGTGTGGGATTCTGCACAGATGGAGGGAATCTCCCCTTGCTCTCGCTCCTTCACTCTGGGGGAGGGTCCTGGAGCCTCTTCAAGTCCCAATGATGTATCCCAGGGCACAGGGAGAAGACACGCTCTCTGCCCACAGGGAGGATGACTTTAGCTCGAGAAAATGGAGTGGTTCCAGCCCCAGGGGTGGCCACAGGAGGAGATCCCCATGGAAAAGGTTTGTGGGTAGCCAGGTAGCCTCAGGACTTGTTCCTGGGTTTTGGTCCCACATCCTTTCATGTTCTGGCCCATCCGCATAGCCTTCGGTTCTCTACATGGTAAAGGGTCTACGGTCCTGGGACCTTCCAGCCCTGGCAGACCCCAAGGGACACACGTGAACTCTGCCCATCAATCAGGACAGTCCTTCTCACCTATGAGCCCCTTCTGTTGGCGAGGCTCTGTGCATAGTGCAACCTGTCTACCTATCTATCTATCTATCTATCTATCATCTATCTATCTAGTACATCCTGTCTATCTATCCATTTCTCATAGTACTATATCCTATCTATCTATCTATCTATCCATTTCTCATAGTACTATATCCTATCTATCTATCTATCTATCTAGTACATCCTGTCTATCTATCCATTTCTCATAGTACTATATCCTAGCTACCTATCTATCTATCTATCATCTATCTATCTATCTAGTACATCCTGTCTAGACATTTCTCATAGTACTACATCCGAGCTATCTATCTCTCCTGAACCCGTGGACACTCCCATAAGTCATGTCAATTACAAATGAAACTGAGGCCATATCCCCCAAAAGGGGAAGAAGGGAGGGTTGGTTTCTGGTGAGGCATCCTTTCCCGTCCTTCAGGACACGCCATCCAAGCCCCCGGGTGTTCCAGGTAGGTGAACATAAGTCTTTTTCACCTTTGTACCCTGCTCCCTCCTCCCTGAGGACCCTGAGGCACTTGATGAGATCAGTCCAAAGAGGGAGAGGGACTCAGCCAAGGTCACACAGGAAGAGAGACTGTAGGAGAGAAGAGCCATTGAGACCAGCCTCTGCCGTCAAGCCCTTGGAGGGAGAATCAGAACTGTGGTAACTTTGTAACGTTCCCGCTGCCTCCAGGGCTCTCTGAGAACATCCCAAGACCCATAATCTCAGGCAAACTTTACGATGAGCTTGGGACATACCGTTCTGTGACGAGCTGGTCTGAGGGAGGAGAGGAGAGGAGCTGGACGCTCCTGCCTTTGGCCTTGGATAACCAAGGGAAGTGACGGCAAGTTACCCAGGCCTCCACCACAACATTATCAAACATTTGCTAAATGCCTTCTGTATGTCAGCCCCTGGGCTGGGCCACTGTAGATATCGTGTCTGTCCCCAGAACTGCCATCTAGTGGGAGAGATGGATAATAAACAAATAATTGAACAATTATCTATTTAAGCATGAGCAGGGCTAAGCCATAGGTCAGGTTCTGGGGGCGGTGGGGGTCAAGGGAGGCTTAGAGAAGGTAATTATACTTGAGTCGAAAATGGATAAGGAGGAATCCACTGGGTAACCACAGGAAGGAAAGTGCTTCCACAAGCAAAAGCCCTGCGGTGGGAAGGGCTTGGTTCATTGAGGAGATAGAGCAGAAGGTCAGAGTGACCATGACGTGCACAAGGCTGAGGAGGACAGCCGGGATGAGCCAGAAAACATTTAGTCTTTATCTTCAGAGCAATAGGGAGTCAGTGAACAGTTTTCAGCCAAAAAGTGGCATGATCTAAACTGAATTTCAGAAAAAGCTCTCCAGGGCTAAAGAGAGAGTGGATGAGAGGGTACAACAGTGGCAATGAAGAGACCAGAGAGTAGGCTGGGAGGGGCTTCCTGGAGAAAGATGATGGTGGATGGGGCCATGGGTGACAGAAGATGCAGAGAGGTGACATTGAGGAGAGATTTGGGGGGCAGCACATTAGGACCAGATGCATGGGTGAGAGGAACAGGCAGGCTCAGGGGCCACAAAGTATGGGATGTGGGCAACTGGAAGGATGGACTAGACTGAGGGCAGGGGCAGGGTTGGGGAGGGAGACATGAGTTCAGATTCTGACCAAGGAATGAAGTGTTTATAAGACCCCCCACATGAGGAGAGGAGGAAGGAGCTGGATGCATAACCTTGGGCTCAGGAGAGAAGTGAACTTGGAATTCACTTATGGAGGGAACTGATGGTCCACTTAGGAGTTGGAGCTCTGGGTAAGGAGATGGCCTCAGGATAGAGAGAAGAAGGAGAAGGGGTTAGGATGCTGGGGCTTTCCCCACATGCAAAGGTGGAGCAAAGGAGCAGCCGAGAGGAAAAGGAGGTTCCAGGAGGAAAGGGTGGTCCACAAGCTCAGAGAGCTGCTGGGAGGTGGATGAGATGGGGCCCAACGGAGTCCATGGGATTTGGAGACCTAGAAGTCACAGCCATCATGCAGGAGCATGATGGAGGTGGGGACCAGACTGGAGCAGGTAGAGCAAGCAGAGAAAGGGAGGCAATGAGCAAAAGCATCTCTGTGCACAAGGAGACAGCAGCTCAAGCAGACCAGAGGTTTTGTGCAGAATGAAGTCCGTTGGAAATAGGCAGGTGGGGATGTACATGTCACCCCTCTGACCTGTTTTGCGACCTTCTCTCGTATCACCGTGGATAAGAGATCAGAGGACATGAAGGGTTGAGCTCACACAAGGCAAAGCTTTTCCAAAGAGCCATGAAGGAAAGCCCAAGTGGCAAGAGACTTCAGCCCATGTGCAAAGGATGAGAAACTAAGCTAGATGTATCCAAGGAAGTAGGATGGAAAGGAAGCCATTAAACTGGGGTGTAGAGGGGACTGGACATCCTGGCAGGGTCTAGGACAGGAGAGGAGGGAAAAAAAGAAGATGGAAGGAAGAGGGGTTGTGGTCAGAGAATGTAGCCCTCAGATCAATGGCTTTGGAGGTGGTGCCTTTATGGGTGATGACAAAATCTTAAGTGTGATTGTGGATTGTGGCAAAAAGGAGGCTGGTGCAGCACAGAGGAAGGGCCTCCGGGGATGAGGTTAAGAAAGTGGCCCAGAAGCCTCCACCCAGGAATTTTGGCCATTAGGGCAGAGTGATTCCTTCTGAAAGGGGGAGTGGTTCACCTTTATCCAAATTGGGCAGTGGGGCTCACTGATATGTCTTGGGCGTGGAAGGCAAGATAAAAAAAGGAAGGTGCCTGAGGAAGGGGAGGAGGAGAGACTGCCCACACGTCTCCTCCAACCCAGCTGTGCCCCCATGCGGGGAAGATGGGGTGGAGGTCTTAGTTAATTCTTGTGGGCAAGCAGAAGCCCACAGAGGAGCAGACACTGGCCTGAGGCCAACAGAGATGTGCCAGGCAGGGAACAGACCTCAGAGAGTGGCCCTGAGGAGGCCTCAAGATGAGCAGCGGGGACTGTGAGGCCACCAGGGGACCCAGCTCTCTGCAGCCCACCCAGAGATCCCCTCAGATGTGCACTAATGTGGGGGAGACAGGGGGGAACATGACCCCAAACAGGCTTGGGGTGAGGAAAGGTAAGAACAAGAAAAGCATTGGGCATAGAGTGAACAGAGAGGACAGGATTGGACCCAGTGGGGGAGTGAGGCAAGAGGTCTCCCTCACTTCTCTACCACCCTAGACCCCAGCCCAATCCCAGACCCCCAGATCCCTGAGCCCCATTCCTGAACCCTCAGGAAATCCATCCACCCTGATCCCCCAGACCGTCCTGCTATCCACACTCACCAGGCCCCGGTGACCCCAAAACCAGTTCCGTTTTGGGGGCTGCGGGAAACATTGGAGGCGGCGAGAATTGCTGTAACAGGTGTAGGTCAAGGCCAGGTTGCAGGCCAGGAGCCTGGAGGCCCCGAACAGCAGCAGGAGTAACCATGGGGAGGCTGCCAAGGACCCGAGTCCCAGCCAGGACAGCCTCAGCTGCAGCATCCTATGGGGCAGACGCGGTGGAAGGTGAGCTCCTGAGGATGAAGGAACGGGGGCCGATGATGGTGAGCTGTGAGGCAGAGACACATAGAGGGACAGGAACAAGGGAGTGAGGGGCAGGGATGGTGAGTGCTGGGGGCAGGGCAAGAAGGGCTCAGAGAAGGCAGACAAGGTCTGGGAGAGGGGAGGGAGACCCAGAGGGGGAGGGAGGGGAGGGGGAGGGGGAGAGGGAGAGAAGAGAAAGAAAGAACAAAAGGAAGAAAGAAAGAAAGGAGGAAGGAAAGAAAGGAAGGAAGAGACGAATGAAGAAATGCCCAAACTGAATCAGTGGTGAATCAATGGAAGGTTGTCAGGGGCTCCAATTACGAGGAAACCATCATCGCTGGGGCCGGCTCTCTCCCGGGAGCCACCCTGTCTAGGGCAGCATACACCTCCTGCCCCAGGCCAGAATCCTCAGCCCCGCCAACACTAGCCTGGCACCTTCTATCAGAGCAGCTTGTCCATCACAACTTCTTCTGCCCTCCTCCTGGGAGGCCTTTTCCCTGGTCCGACCTCTGAACTGAGGGAGGCTGGGCTTGGCCGAGTCAGCCAATCCCTGCATGCCTGGCTGCCTCCTCCTCGCCTGGCGTCTGCCCAAGACTTAAAACCCGAGGCTGCAGGCTAGAGAGGAACCAGCTCAGGGTCACATGGCACAGACACTGTACTCTCAGGACTCAGCACCTCCCACATGGGTTTGTTGGGGGATGGGCAAAGATGACCCTGCACCCCCAAGTTTACAGCCAGCCCTGCCCTTCCAAGGCCAGGGTGCGACAAGTAAAATCATGAATGTTCAGGTGCCAGGTGAGCAGGGCCTTGCCCAGTCTTGTCCCCAAACATCTCCAGGGCTCCTCTCCATGCGTGGGCCGGGAAGACGTCATGCACCATCTCTCAGCACAGAATTGGGAAGTTCAGAGGCGTGAAGTCTCTGCCCTCCAGGGCACACAGCCTGGAAGGTGTTCAAGTCCTTCCTCCAAGCAGCCCAGGGCCTAGGTCGAGACATGACTGCTGAAGCAGGAAGAGAGAAACCAGCCTGGCTGGGGGTTACCTGCGTCAGATTCAGGGGATAAAGGGTCCAATCGGAAGAGGGCACCTGGAGGCACGAGGGGTAAGGCTGCAAGGGGCCGAGAGAGAGAACAGGGTCCATACAGGGGAGGGCAGAGGTGGGAGATCCTGAGTGGGCATCCTCACTGTGACTGTGGGCTGTGCCGACCCTCTCCGGGCTCAGCCTTCCCACCTGGGAAATGGGAACAAGGACAAAAGGGAACACATCACATCCAGATCATGCTCCCAAATTTCCCTGTAAAGTGGCCTCAGCCCCCATGAGGTCTCCTCGTGGTCAGGCTCCAAGATGAGGGTGAGTTTGAAGGATGGAGCTGCTGAATGAGAGGATTCGGACAGTCTTCCTGCAACAAATACAATGTTGGGGAAAATGCCTAAATTTCCCCCCACCACCCCCACCCCCACCCCCACCCCACATTCCCTCCAGCAAGTTTGGGTGCGCTGCCCGAGATTCTTTCCCTCCTCTGCTGAGTTGGATCCACCTGCTGACAGGTCCATCCAGAGAAGAGCCAGGGGCGGGGCTAGGTAGGTGAGAGGCAGCAGGGCTAGCCAGATAGAGGTCGGGAGAAGCAGAGGGAAAGAAGAAGAAACAGAGGTCCAGAGAGGTGCAATAACTCCCTCCAGCCACACGGAGAAGTAATTCAACAAGACAGCACTAGTGAAAGTGAATCCTGGCATAGGATGGGTGCTCATTACGTGTTTAGGGAAGAAAGGGACCTTTATAGCCATGAACGCTAAGAACCAGCCCCTCAAAATGTGGTCCTCAGACCAGCAGCATTGGCTTTACCAGCAGCATCTAGGAGACGCAGAACTGGGGGCTCCAACCCGCAAAGGGGATGGCTGCAATTTTCTGCCCTTGTCCCCAATAAGAGGAGGAGCTTATTTCTCTTCTCCTTGAATCTCGATTGGCCTGTTACTGCTTAACTAACATTGTGTGGTCAGGCGGTGCCATGCTAGTTATGGGCCTCGAGGAGGACCTGGTGGCTTAAGTTTACATTTGCTCTTCAAACACTCCCCCTTAGAACCCAGTCGCCATGCGATAAGGAAGCCCAAGCCCCATGAAAAAGCTCTGACCAACAGCCCCAGCTGATCTCTCAGCCAACAGCTAGTGTCAATTGCCACCCACGTGAGGGAGTCACCTGGATGGTCCAGCACAGCTGAGCCTCCAGATGACCACAGCCCTGGGTGACATCACATGGTACAAAAGAACCATCCATCTGAGCTCAGTCGACATGCAGAATCATAAGAAAAAATAGTCACTGTTTTAAGTCACTGAGTTTTGGGGGCTGTTCATTACAAAGTGACAGATCATTGCTGCAGGATTATACTTACCGAATCAGAATTTATGTTTTAACCAGATCCCAGAGATTCCTGTGCTTGTTAAAGTTTGAGAGTCACTGCTTTAAGAGACCTGAGTCAGGCTCTGCAAGGTATCTTAGGAAAATTTACCCTGTCTGTTCCCTCAGTCTTTTCATTTGTAAAATGAGGAGAAAAATCTGTACTTGCCAGGTCTCTGTGGCTATGTGTTTATTGAGCATCTACTATGTTCCAGGCACAATTCTAGATGCTAGAATGAAGCAGTAAGCACAGCAGACATCCTCTCTTCTGTCAAGGGGCTCCTCTAAGGGGGAGAAGGGCAATGATCAGATAAATGATCAAGAATGTACCAGACAGTGATAGGGACATGAGGGCTTCCAGGAGGAGGTGACCTTTGAGAGGGACCCAACTGAAGAGGGAGAGTGGACTGTGTGGTTGAAAGGGCCCCATGGTCACAGGGTGAAGTGCCCAGAAGTAGACACAAGCAAGCCTGTCCTTGTTCTTTCAACACCCACACTGTGTCTGCAGTTGCTGAGTCCTTGGGAGAAACAGCTAAGGTGACAAAATTTGGTCCAACATTCAATCCAGAAGCAGGTGTTGAAGATTCCTTCATCATGGCCAAGAACTCAAAACCCAGCAGGCCTCTGGGGCCACCGGAGGGCAGGATCCATCACCCGGGTCTCCCAGCTTTCTGGATCAGATGGTAGAAGGGTAAAGGGAGACAGCATGGGGGGCGGGAAGCCTCAGGTGGGGACACTCTCTTCTGTGCCTGAGGAGGCTGGACTGTCCCCAATGGTTTCTCATCAAACAAGGAACATCTCAAATGCCAAATCACACAAGCCTGGCTTATGGAATGTCCCCTAGCCAGTGTTGGAAGGAGGGAAGCCTCTCACCCCCTGCCCCTTCTCCAGGGGTTGTTCTACCCCCATCCACAGCCAGGCAGTGGGCAAAGCTGTGCCAGCCTGGCGGGGGCAGTCACTGTGAGTCACCAGACTTGGGCACAGCCCACCACCCCTCTGAACCTCACTCTTCACATCCATAAACTGGGCTGATAAAACCTCACATCGGGGCTTCCCTGGCGGTCCAGTGATTAAGAGTCCATACTCCCACTGCAGGGGGCACAGGTTCAATCCCTGGTTGGGGAACTAAGATCCTGCATGCCATGCAACATGGCCAAAAGAATAAATAAATAACCTCACAGAGAGTTGCAAGAGTCTTACCAGACACAGGCAGAGAGAGTAGGGGAAAGTACCTTTCAAAATGGTATGTGAGTAGAGGTTCAATTATAAACAAAACTTGTAAACGTGTATGCGTGCACATGTTTGTATATGCATTGAAAAAATCCAGTAGAATCCACACAACACAGTGGAATTGGAGGAAGTAGAATTGGAGTCTCTAATGCATTTTTCATCCACACTGAGCTGCTATAACTTCTATCACTAAAGCACAATTTTAAAAAGAAATAAGGATTTGGCACAGTGAGGGGCACATAGCTGGCACACAAAACAGATGAGCAGTTCTTATTTGGTGTCACCGTAAAGACATACCTCCCAGGAGTCAGCCTGGAGTCTCTCTGGAAGAAGAATGCAGGCTGCCTGATGGCTGGAGTTTCACCTTTCCTTCCTCGGCTGTTGGGAAGGAACAAGTTCTGGATTCAGCAGAACTGAGTTCAAATCCAAGTGCTGCCACTCACTAGCTATGTGACCTTGGGCAAGTCAATTGCCCTCTCTAAGCCTCATGTCCTCCTCTGTAAATGGAGAAGTGGATTTATACCACCCAGGTAGTTCATTCCTCAGCAACAAAACTGTGCTTGACCAACTACTCTGTACCAGGCACACTGCTAGAACTCAGGACATGGGATAAACAAGATAGACAAGGTCTCTGGATTGTTGTGCTCATGTCTGATGAGGGAAGCCAAAAGGAAATAAGACCAAGTCAGATGGTGGTAGTAATGAAGGAAATTAACAGAGTGAGACATGCTAGAAAGTGACCAAGGAGGCTGCTCTGGACGGGGCAATCTGGGAGGCCCTCCCTGAGGAGGTTACCTTTGAGCAGAAACCTGAATGACAGGGAAAAGTGGGTCATCAATAAAAACTGTCCCCTGAAGCCATGCCAGGACTGTAAAAACCCAGCACAGAGTGGGGCACACATGTTCGTTCTTAAACGTGTTCATTCTTACTTCTGTCCTTAAATGTGCTGAGATAATCAGGGCTGGTGGGGGCAGCAGGAACCAGCCATACTGGAGACCCATAGTGGCTGATGAAATCTGACCCAACTCTCAGCCCCAAAGCAGGTTTGAGATCAACAACAGACAGGCCCCTGAGGCCACATTGAAGGCAGGAACAGCTGGCAGAGTTGCCAGATTCCTGGCCCAGGTGGCAGATCAAACAAACTGGTTTGGGAGCCAGAAAGCCTGGAGGAAACTTAGGAAAAATACAGAGGACACACACAGCTAGGAAAAACCACTAGGGTGTATTATTGTAGGCAATGTAATCATTAATAGTCTCCTTCCTCCCCTTCCTCCTCCTCATCTTCATACTCCTCTGCCCCCCTCTGTTTATTGGGTGATGATTGTTCACAAAAACTAGCCTGACCACCAAGGACCACCCCAAGCCACAGTAGGGAGGCTTGGAGAACGGACCATTGGGAAGTATACTGCTATAAAAAAAAGACCATTTAGGGCTTCCCTGGTGGTGCAGTGGTTGAGAGTCCGCCTGCCGATGCAGGGGACACGGGTTCGTGCCCCGGTCCGGGAAGATCCCACATGCCGCGGAGCGGCTGGGCCCGTGAGCCATGGCCGCTGAGCCTGCGCGTCCGGAGCCTGTGTTCCACAACGGGAGAGGCCACAACAGTGAGAAAAAAGACCATTTGTCCCCCTCTCCTCCCCAAGTGGTAGATTAAAGATAGCAGCAAACTGTTTGCTGCCCCTCTCCTTAAGAGATTGTGATGATTATTTTTTTTGTTTGTCAACTAGGCTAGACTACAGTACCCAGTTATTTAGTTAAACACTTACCTAGGTGTTGCTGAGAAAGTGTTTTGTAGATATAGTTAACATCTACAGTCAGTTGATTTTAAGTAAAGGAGTAAATTATACTCCTTTACTTAAATGTAAATTGGCCTAATGCAATCAGTTTGAAGGCCTTAAGAGCAAAAATTGAGGTCTCCCAGAGAAGAAATTCTGCCTCAAGACTGCAGCATGAACTCCTGCCTGAGTTTCAAGCTGTCCTACAGACTTCAGACTTGACAGCCCTCCCAGAATTGCATGAGCCAATCCTTAAAATAAATATCTGTATTATATATCTTAAGATAAATATATAAATCTCAAGACATAAATTTACAGATAAGATTTATATCATAGAGAAATCTTAAGATAAATATATATGTATAAACAGAGGATGGATAGATGATAGATGTAAATAGATATAGATAGATAGATAGATGATAGATGCTGTTCATTCTGTTTCTCTGAAGAAGCCAGACTGATACAGAGGTAAAGTCTAATTCCCCTCTCCTTGAACCTGAGCTGTCCTCAGTGATTTTGGGGACTTGGGAGTCTAGATCATAAAAAGCCTTGCAGCTTCCTTCAAGTCCTCTTGGAATACACCCTCTTGGACCCAGCTGCCATGTTAAGAGGAAACCCAAGCCACCCCACTGGAGAGGCACTACGCTGAGAGGAACTGAGGCCCCCAGCCAATAGCCATTACCAAATTGCTATCTTGGAAGTGGATCTTCAGCTGCTCCAGTGGAGCCCTATCCAAATTATAAGTTTGTAAGCAAACTAAAGTTGGTCATTTTAAACTACTAAACTTTCTGGGAGTTCATTATACAATAAAAGTTCACAAACAGATATATTTCCCAATATATTTGGAGTCCTCAAAAAATAGTTATGTGTGCATAATGTTTGTACATACATTGAAAATGCTCGTATACACAATTTTTTAAAACTAAAAAGACATCACACCAAACTGCTGGGCTGGGGGTTGGGGAGCAGAAGCCGAGTAGAACTTTTTCCCAGGTAATATTTGGAGAGAGAGAGAGAGGAGATAAATAATAAAGTGCTTACAACAACATTCCCTGACACAAGGTCAGCACCAAGCCTGGTGTTTGCCATTATTTCTCTTATTTTATGACAGAATGAGGACATGGGCACCAGGCATGAGCTTCGGGTCCCTCTGGTGCACACATCAGGGACCTTACTGGCTGTTTACAGGCCCCACCCCGTTCATTCCCACAGCCCTTAGCAAGGAGAAGGCTCCCAGGAGGGGAGAAAGCACTGGGTTTGGGGTCAGAAAGCCCAGTCAAAGCCCACCTTTGCCCACTCTCCAGCTGTGTGACCTTGGGCAAGCAACTAGCCCTCTCTGAGCCTCATCTCCTTCTTGGTAAAAAGGGCATAAGACTAGGTCTATAGGAATTAGAGAAGTGAACCCATGTATGTGTCTTAGTTTGTGTTCCCTGGAAGTAAACTCTGATGCAAGGATTCGAGTGATAATACTTTATTTGGAGGTGTCCCTGAGAAAAGAAATCAACTGTAAATTGTTTCCTTGGGAGGTGATTCCAGGAAATGCTAGTAAGATAGTGGGGAAATGAGACAGAAAAGGGAAGGCAGCAGGTAAAAGGTGTTTTATCAAGGAAGTTCCCACCGTGGGCACCTGGGGCTCAGTCCCTCTGGGAGATAGCAGAGAACATGCACCCACCAGTCCTCCATCAGGGCTGCTTCCAAGGGCATTATTTCTCCAGAATGTCCTGCCTGCTGCAAGCAGAAGGGAGGGAGGTTTGGACAGCAGCTCCTGCAATGAACACAGCCTGATGTGGACAGTGACAGTCATTTGGTGAGTGAGAGTCTCCTCTCCTCTCTTCCCAACACACCCATCCACACACAGCCACACACACCGATGCATGCACACACACTCTCACACACAGCACACATGTACTCACACAATCACACACATTTTGACTCTTACATACACACACTCACATACTTGCACACACATGCATGCTCACATATTCACCCAAATGCACCCCAACATACCAAGTCACACAAGACTGAGCGTGCACACACGCTCACACACACACGCCGAACTAGTGGAGACCAGATGCCTTAGAGCCTGTTGTTCCCGGGCCCTCCTCCCCTCCTCCCTGTCTCTTTCATTCACCATCACAGCCTTTAGCGGAAAGTCAATCTACATTACAAGCATGATGATCCTGTAAAATCCACATGACAGGGGAGAACGGAGGTGCAGAGAGGAGCAGTCACGTGCCGAGCCCACGGCTAGTAAGGTGCAGAGCCGGGGTTTGAACCCACATGTGTCGCCTCCCAAGGCAAAGTTATTTTTGCTGGTGTCTGATGGAGTTGCAAGGGAAGGTGGGGTGGGGAGAGGCCGGTACAATGTTTAGGGAATGATGCGCGCTTGGAGACCCTGAGTCCGGACGAAGATGTGGAAGAGGCAGCATCGGCAAGAGCCGGGTGACTCCTGTAAGGCCAGGGATCGCACGTTTCCCACTCAGTCCGCGAGCAGCTTCGGACAGGGGATTCCGGCCGACGATCCCACCACGCGCCACCTGGGGGCGCCCCAGGATCGGCATCCTAGGTTTGCCTTATCTCCTCCACGCTCCCCCACCCCTACCCCATCCCTGCGGACACCCTCTTCTGGGCAAAGAGGGGCTAGGGACCCAGCCAGGACGAGGAGCCCGAGAGATGGGGTAGGAAAGAACTCAGGGCCCCCTCTGAGGTCCCAAGGATATCGCTGTAGGACCTTAGGTGAGTCATTTCATTGTGGGGAACTCAGTTTCCCCCTCTGTTAAATGAGATAGTGACAGTACCCATTTCATGATAAGAGTTCCCTTGAGAATTAAATGAGAATATCTGGGAAGGGCACACAGGAAGCATTCAATCGATTCATATCTCATTATTAACTCTGGAGACCCCTGGGGCTTGGTCCTTAAACCCCTCCTCTGTATACACACACACACACACACACACACACACACACACACACACACACACACACACACACACACACCCCAGATGATCTCACCCAGTCCTGAGGCTTTTAAAACAACATGTAAACACTGAGCCTCCCCAGATGTACATCACCAGCCCTGAACTCTCTCCCAAGTTCAGGACCCATCTATCCACCCGCCAGCCTGACATCTCCAGCTCCTCCTGGCTCAAACTAACAGGCTGATCTCACCCCCACCTCACTCCCCCCACCCACCAAAAAAAAAAAAAACACCACTTACTCCATTTGGGATTCTCCTTCTCAACTGATAGTGTTTCCATCTTTCCAGGTGCTCAGACCCAAACATGGGGTCCTCCCATCCTCCCAAACCCCACATTCCAACCATCTGCAGACCTGCCAGCACTACCTTCATGAAACAATCATTTCTCATCATAATCCAACCACCCCTTTGCCCCTCTACAGCTCCCAGCTTGGGTAGAGGCACCATCATCTCACATCACCCCCCCACCAATCTGATCTCCCTCATCCCATCCTTGCCACAGTCTCTATTCAATGTAGCAACCCAAGACTGTAAGACAAATCTTGTCCCTCCTTTGCTCAGAACCCTCCATGGCTCCCCACTTCTGTCACAATAAAACTCAAAATCCTTTCAATGACCTCCAAGGCTGTGTGAACTTATTTATTTGCTTATTTATCACTTGTCATCTGTTTCCCCCTCTAGAATGTCAAGGACGCAAGGATTCAAACACTGCCTGGCTCACAGCAGATGCTCAAAAAATACTTGATGAATTAATATGATTATTATATGATTATTGTCATTGGCCCACCTTCTATAGCACCATATCAGGCACTACTCCTCCAGTCAAAGACTTGGCAATCACCCTTACCTCCTCCCTCCCCTCAGCCCTCACAGCTAGATAGTCACCCCTCCTCTCCCCACAAACTCAGCCTCTCTCTTCCCTGAGTTTCCAGCCCCCTGTACACCCTTTCCCAGCCACCTCCCTGACAGCCCAGATCTGACCATAACCTCCCCTGCCCCTGCTCACACACACTCTATAGCTCCCTATTACCCTCTGCATAAAGCCTGAACTGTGATGCGGCCCACAGTTCTTGTGCTGTTGGGCCCTGCGCACCATTCCTCCACTCTGCCCCCACTCCCCAGATCCAGCCACCCTGGCCCCTTGTGAGTTCCACAAGCATACCACACTCTCTCCCACCTCAGGACATTTGCAGATGCTGTTCCTGCTGCCTGGAATGCTCTTTTCTCTCTTGTCACCACTCAACTTTTACTCCAACTTCAGCATCAGAGTAGTTTTTCTTGAGCCACCCTCCACCCCCATTATGCTTGTGCAGCACCAAGGCCTCTCTTGTCACAGGTCGCAAATAATTTTACCCATGGAATTATTTGTCCAACATATGTCCCCCCCAACCTCCTGAGGGCAGAAATTTGCCTGGTGTTGTGCTCCTGGCCCAGTGCCAGCAGACACTTACTATGCAGTATGTTGAAATAAATGAATGCACAAACTGTCCCCAAAAGTCTGAGTTTATGTCCGAAGACAAATGGCTTCCCAGCCTCCTAGCCCACAGCTTCCCAACTGTCCAGGACCCCTCATTTCCTTGCTGGAATCCAGGTGTAAGGATCTGACCTGGCTAGGGGATGGATGATGGGGGATGTCTGCATCCCTTGCTTTTATTCTGCAAAAATCAGGACACTCAGCAAAGGGCCTTTGAGCAAGGGAGGAAGGAAGGAGCTTGAAAGGGAGAGTCTGGGTTTACAAATCAACAACAAACAGCGTGGGCCCTGGGATGCAACCCAATTCCTGAGGAGTTCATCCACATGAGCTGGGGGCCTCAAGAAGGTGATGTTCGGTTCAAGGTTCTGATCTCAGGCTCCAGTTCTCAAATCCTCAGTTTAAAAGCCAGCCGGGATCTGAAGTAGACTGGGCTTGAATCCCGGAGGCCTTAGGTGTCAGGTCTTAGGTCCTTGGAAGGCTCAATGGGCGGAGCCTGAAGACCTGAATCCGAAGGATGCTGGGGCGGGGCCTAAACCCGAGGGGAGTGGCCAATCCTGGTCCTTGAAACAAGAGGGCAGAAACTGGCATTCAGCGGTCGGGACCTGGACCTCAGGGGGCGGGATCAGACCCTCCAGGGGCGGAGCCTTGCCTTAAGTGGGTGTGACCTGCGCCACCAGGCTGCTTAATGAGCCTGGACTTCGACGGGCGTGGTCTATGCCCTCAGGATCTTGAGGGCGGGGCCTGGGCCCTCGGGGGCGGAACCTGGGCCTCTCTGGGCGGGGCTTGGGCCCCCGGGGATCCTCAGGGGCGCGCCGACCCGCAGGCCCGCGGAGGCAGCGGCTCCACCTTGAGCCAGATGCCATCCTCTGTGCGCAGAATGAGCTCGGGCTTCCGCCGCACCTTGCGCGTTCGGTCCACGCTCAGGCGGAAGCGCAGCAGCGTCAGCGCCACGGCCACGCGCATCTCAGCCATGGCGAAGCTCTGTCCGATGCAGTTCCTGAAGGACAGGGAACAGGGAGCTCAGGCCCAGCCTCTGTGTGTGCGGGGTCCCTGGGATGTGGTAAATGACCTCCCCCTCTGAACCTCAACTTCCAGACAAAGGCATCATAGAGCCATTAGGAGCATGTGAGCCCAGAACTCAGGGCCTGGCATACAGTAGATAGTTGGTACCCATGGATGATATAGCAGAGTCTGATTTGGGGGCTTCCTGGTGTATTGAGGGCACAAAAAGGGTACCGGATTGGCGGGGACACCCGAGTGGACGTGGTTTCTGCTCCTGATGGGTGCATCCCTGATCTTCCACTGACCTCGATGTTCCTCCTACGCTTCACCTGGACTGGGGAAAATATAAGTTACCTGGGTCCTGCAGAGAAGGGCATGTAAGCCAGCGGGGAGCGCTGCTGTGGGTTGTCCGGGTCAAAGCGATAGGGGTTGTACACCTAGGCAAGAGCAGACTGGGGGTGAGCCTGAGGGCTGGTTCAGCCATCCCAACCTGGTTCCCGCCCTCAGCCTCTGGGGACCAGACCAGCAGGACAGAGAGAACCTCATTACAAGCCAGCCCCACCTGTCTCCTTCCCATTCCCACCACAGGGCCTTTGCACTTGCTGTTTCCTTCATGTGGAACACACTTTTCCCTGCTCCTCACTTTTCAGTGTGAATGTTTTCAGTTTCAGCTCAAACATCTCTTCTTTGGTAAGGCCTTTCCTCACCGTGTGAGCTAAAGTTCTCTCCCCCACCCCCCGACCCACTCCAGTTTTGTTTCCTTTGTGCATTTATCAATATCCAAAATGATCTTGTTTATCAGCTTATTTTATTCCTCTGCACTTCACTGTGAGCTCCGTGAGAGCAAAGACAGTATCTTCCTCTGGCCTCAGTGCCCAGCACTGGGTCTGACACACGGGAGATGCTCCATAAAGATTTGCTGATGTAATGAATTAAGAGTGAATGGGTGAATAAATGGGAGGAGGACTCAAGCCCTACACCCAGCCCTGCCATCTGGCTCCCTGGGGAGGAGGGGAGGGGAGGGGAGGCCTTGCTGACCAAGGACTGCCCCTTCTGAGAAGAAAGAAGCTGAGAGAAGAGAGGGTTGGGGCAGGAGCTCACCTTGGAGTCAGGCCACACTGTAGGGTTATGGTGGGTCCCATAGATGCTGACTAGGCAGATGATTCCTGTGGGGAGGGGTGGGGTCATTGGGTCAGTGGAACCGAGGGAAACCAGGACCTCCTCTGGAGACCTACGCCTCCCTGGCTCTCCCTGGAGCCATGCTATTCCCACAAGCCATCTGCCACCCTTTCCTTCCCATCCTTTCCTTAAACATTCTGCTGCCCCATCCACTGCCCCTGCTTCTCCATAAGAGGTTCCCATCACCATCTTTCTAGCTGCCATCCTGGCCACACAGGGATCTTTCTCACTCATATATCTGACATTGCTCCTCCTCAGCTCAAATACCTCCCATGGCTCCCTACTGCCCTGAGGATCAAGTTCAAGTGCCTCAACCTGGCATTCAAGGCCTTTCACTGTCTGCACCCTGAGGCTCTGCTCCATAAACATGCTCTCATTTCCAACCCGCAAGCCTCACCTCTCACGTTACCTCTTCCAGGCAGCCCTCCCTGCATTCCCTCCCAGATACACCTATCTCCCTGCATTCCACCCCCAGATACAGCCATCGCTCCTTATTTGGGGCTGCTCCAGCCTCTGTCCCTCCCCTTAGCCCATTCCTCACCCCATGTGTCTCGGAATGTCTGTGCCCTGATGTATCTTCCCCAGTCTGGGTGGTACTCAAAGCTTGGGCCTGGGGATGAGGCTTCTCTAGATGCCCAGCACCACCCAGGACAGGACCTGGTCTCCAGGGAGTATCTGGCAACGGAATGAAATCAACCCTTCCCTACCTGCACCCTCACAGGACCCACCCTGCCACACCCACTCCTTCCTTTCTGCTTGGACTCACCAACCTCTATCTCCCCAGCACACACAACTGAGTCTCCCCCATCACCCCAGAAGCAACAGGCTATAAACTGCCTACAGGGACGGTGCACCTGGGGCAGGCATGGCCAGGACCCCATAGGCAACAGAGCAGGCAGGCAGCAGGGAGCACATAGAGGGCACCTTTGGGGATGATGCGCCCATCTGGGAGCTTAATGTCCTCCGTGCAGCGGCGGGAGATCAGGGTCACAGGTGGGAACTGGCGGAGGCTCTCCTTGATGCACAGGGTGGTGAAGGATAGCTGGGTTAGGTCATCCCTGGGGAATGTGGAACAGTGGGTAACTAGGGTCCAGGCCATGGTGCCACTCCCTTCCCCAGACACATATACACACACATGTGCACAGGCAATTAGGAGCAGCTGCAGGAAACCAGTCCAGGATCTCAGACTTGCCCCAACTTCAGGCATTTGCAGTTGTGCCCTGCACACACCTCTAACCCTTAGCAAGTAAAATATCTGACCCCTGACCAATCACAGCAGCACTAGCCGGACGTCTGTGAGCCCAGCATTAACCCTTTAACTGATGAATTATGTGGAGGTCAGGGGGCATCCCTGGGGAGGTGCCAGGACAGCCAGGGGGACCTGGGGTAGCAGCGATTTACCAGCCTGTATAGATCAATTTCAGTATTTATAAACCCATACATCCTCTTCTTACAGTACATTAGTTTTTTTTCCTTTGGAATTCAGGGCAAAAAAAACTGGATTAATTATAACCCTTGGTTAATGATCTAGATTGTTTTCTTTACACTAACAGGTTATCTTTCATAGAAACTCTCTGTTGCTACCATAAAGGGCAAATGGCATGCCTGGCATAAAGGTATCCAGAAATATAAACACCACTGGGAAAACAGAAGACAGGTGTTAAATTCTGGCTAGATACCACCTCCTGCCCAATTCTCAGAACCTGAGGTACCTTCTCCCTTTGTTAAAAAGGCAGATTAGCAAGGATTAGCAAGGTGTTAAAGACACAATGGTACCAACTGAAAGTGTCTCCCTGAGGTCATAATCCAAATGGCTGACAATGAACCGAAAGGAACTTTCTCACTGTTCAATGCTGTGTTTTCTTTGCATCACCCAGAATCAGCTCCACACAGCACACATCTGAAGTAAATCGGATTATTATTCCTGATTCTTACACTTCCCCCCACATTGGAATTTTACACTATGCCCTTTGCCATGTGATTCTGAGTATCTTCTGCTCGGATGGCTGGAGCATATGTCCCACCCCATTCATGGTGGGATTGGCCAGATGACTTGCTTTTTTTTTTTTTGCGGTATGCGGGCCTCTCACTGTTGTGGCCTCTCCCGTTGCGGAGCACAGGCTCCGGACACAAAGGCTCAGCGGCCATGGCTCACGGGCCCAGCCGCTCTGCGGCATGTGGTATCCTCCCGGACCGGGGCACGAACCCGTGTCCCCTGCATCGGCAGGCGGACTCTCAACCACTGCGCCACCAGGGAAGCCCTAGATGACTTGCTTTAGCTAATGGAATGTTACAATGCAAGCAGAGGTTTTAAGTTGTGTGCTTCTTTGTGCTTCTGGAGTCTGTCTTGAGGATAACATGCCCAGTGTGGCTGCTGGTCCATGAAAAATGAGGAGACGTGGAAAAAACCTGAACCCAAACCTAAGCTTGGAAGCATCTCCACTCAACTCAGTGCAGCCCCGAGTAACAAGAGTAATATGCAGACAAGAGCAAGAAATATGTGCAGACAAGAGCAATAAATAAATGCTTGCTGCAAACCACTGAACTTAGGGGGCTGTTTGTTAGGCAGCATTATTGCAACCATTGCTGACTAAGACACTCTTAACTCCTGCATTATGAGGTAGGCATACACGTGACTTGTCATCCCCAATTTACAGTTGAAGAAGTTGAAATTCAAGAAGCTTAAGTGACTTGTCTGAGGTTAGACAGTCAGTAAGTGGTAGAGCAGAGAGATTTATACTCAAGGCTTTGAACTCAACCTGCCCCCACTACCCCCATGACCCCAGACTAACCACTCCAGTTCCTCCAGCTCCCGACCTTTCATGACTTCCTGGATCTCTTCCCGGCACTTCTCCTGGTACTCTGGGTACTTGGCCAAGTTGAACAGCACCCACGAGAGCCCGCTGGATGTCGTGTCATGACCTGCAGGCAGGTAAGGAGCTTAAATGGATGCTGCCCAAAGATAGAGGAGATGCTGTATTCAGACAATGGGGCCCCTTCCCATCCTTCCCCAGCCACACCCCATGTCCTCACCTTCAAACATGAAGGTGTCTGCCTCAGCTCGGATGTCCTCATCTGACAGTTCCTTCCCATCTTCATCCTGGAATGGGCAGCAGACTCTGCTCAGCTCACTTCATCCCACCCACCACATCCTAGGAGTTCTTCCAAAGTCAAGACACCCCCTTCTTTATCTTAAGCCAAGCTGCAGGGGAAAGGATTCCAGGCAGATAGATGTATGCAACTTGTCTAAGAAAGATGGAAAGAGAGCCAAAGATAAGAGGAAGAAGGGACTTTGTATTTCTTCAGCAGCTCCTAGCGCCAAGCATCCTGCCAGATGCCTGACAACCATCTTGTGATCAGGTCTTACGATCATCATGCTGTAAATGAGGAAACTGAGGCTCCGAGGGAAGACTTAGATGACTAAGGTCAAACATCCATGAAGCAGCAGAGCTATTATCGAACCGGAATCCAGGACTGTCTGAATCCAGAACCCAGGTGCTGCTCAGAAACTCCACAGAAGCACCACAAATAGGTGACCACCTATCTCTGCCAGTGTCACATTTCTTCAAGGTCTTGTATTGCATCTTTGTATTGTGAACTGAATTCTGTCCCTCCCCAGCCCCACCCCAGAACCCTTAAGTTGAAATCCTAACCCCCAGTACCTCAGAATGTGACCTAATTTGGAGATAAGCCTTTTGCAGAGGTGATTAAGTTACAATGAGGTCATTAGGGTGGGCTCTAATCCAATATGACTGGTGTCCTTATAAGAAGAGGAGATGAAGACACAGACATGCACAGAGGGAAGACAATGTGAAAACACAGGTGAAGACAGCCAGCTACAAGCCAAGGAGAGAGGCCTCAGAAGAAACCAACACTGAGAAAATTTATTTCTGTCATTTAAGCCACCCAGTGTGTGGCGCTTTTTTACGGCAACGCTAACGAACGAATACAGTCTTACGTGTTTTGCATCTGCCTGCATTCTAAATCCATGTAAGTTTGGATGTTTATCATTTTGCACAATTGCTGCAACTCATGAGGAGGCTGTCCTGGGCAGAGCTCCACCCTCCAGGGTCCAGCCTCACCCTGGCCAGGAGCAGCACATCTATGAAGTCCAAGGTCTTGCCCTGCTTGGCCTTAAGCCAGGCCTCAGCCCCCAGCTGGTGCAGCGCCCGCCGCCGCTCCTGGATGACCTCCGTGGTGAAGTGATGCACGGTGTCACAGGCCTGCCGGAAACGCCGTCCGTCTGCTGTACGGTAATAGATGAAGTCAATGTGGTGATGCAGGCGATACTGACGCCGGACCACCAGTGCGCTCAGCTCAATGATGGCCGAGATGTAATCAGTCATCTTCCTGCCAGGGAGAAGAAAGGCCATGAGCAAAGCCCCGTACCCTAAGACAAGCTTCCTCTCCCAAAGGGCAGGTTACAAAGAGAGGCCCTGAATTCACTTTATTTCCTTATTTCTTTGTATACTTGATGCTCTGCCATCTGGGGCCTCACTGACTGGAGAGATACCACCCCTCCCAGGACTAGCCATTTCTTAGAGATAGCAAATGACTCACCCAGGAGCATGCCTTTCTTTTGCAAACCAGCCAATCCAGAGTCCATACTCCAAACATTATTGGATGGAGCCACTATCCCCCTGCCTTAATCACCCCAGGGCCAGGCACTGGATAACTTGGGGGCACCCCTGTGCCCCAGAGCCTGCTGAAATTATTCAAACTAGCCAATCTTAAGCCTACATACCCTGCCTTTCTCAATGCTTCCCGTAGAACACCCCCAAAAATGTTTTGACCATGCTTTCTTCTGGGGCTTCCCCATGTGGCTCTGTGTGGTGTGGCATGCCCCCTCATCTTGGGAGCAGTAAGTAACACACTGTCTTTTCCATGGCAATTTTTCTTGATCTGTTTCTAGGTACATTTTTAAAACAGGCCCAAAGAGGGATGAGGACTTCTAAATAGAGGTAGCATCACTAAAATTAAATGGCTACAATCCACAGAGCGGGAGAAAATATTTGCCAATCATATACCTGATGAGAAGCTTGCATCTAAAATATATAAAGCACTCTTAAAACTCAATAATAAAAAAGACAAATAACCCGATTTTAAAATGGGGAAAGAATATAATAGACATTTCTCCAAAGAAGACATACAACTGGGCAACAAGCATATGAAAAGATGCTTAAAAGCATTGGCCATTAGGGAAATGCAAAAAAAAACTACAGTGAGATACCGCTTTACCCCAACTGGATGGCTATAATCAAAAAGACAGATAATAGCAAGTGTTGATGAGGGTGTGGAGAAACTGGAGCCCTCACATACTGCTGGAAGGAATGTAAAATGGTGCAACCAGCTTATGGAAAAAGTCTGGCAGTTCCAAAAGAGGTTAAACATAGAATTATCGTATAACCCAGTAATTTTACTCTTAGGTATATACTCAAGAGAATTTAAAACGTTCACACAAAACCTTGTACACAAATGTTTATAGCAGCATTGCTCATAATAGCCAAAAAATGGAAACAACCTTAATGTCTATAAACAGGTGACTGGATAAGCAAAACGTGGTATTACGTGGTAAATGGAATATTATTCAGCAATTTTTAAAACGAATTATTGATAATTCAACTACAGCATGGTTGAATCTGAAAACAATATGTTGACTGAAAGAAACCAGAAACAGAAGTCTGTGTAATTCCATCTATATGAAATTTCCATAAAAGACAAATCTATAGAGACAGAAGGAAGATTAGTTATTGCTTAGATCTGGAAGGGAAGTGGGAAGTGGGAGACGAGTGCTAAAATGTACAGGGTTTCTTTGGGGTGAAAATATTCTAAAATTGATTATGGTGATGGTTGCACAACTCTGTGAATATACTAGAAACCATTGGTTGTATACTTTAAATGGGTGAATTGTATGGTATGTCAATTACATCTCAGTAAAGTTCTTATTAAAAAAAAAAAGAAAGAAAAACTAAATTGCAGGGGGCAGGATTGCAAAGCGCTGTCCTTAGTTCTGAAGCATGCTTGTTGTTTTCATGCACTAATCACCAACTGGCATTTTCTTGTTTATTTGTTCATGGTTACTGCCTGTCTTCCCACTAAAATGTAAGTTCCAGGTGAGCAAGACCTTATCTGTTTTGTTGACCACTGTATTCTACTCTAGAGCTGGCACACAGTAGGCACTCAATAAATATTTCTTGGATCAATTAACGAATTAATTACTAAGGCCATCTCCACCTTACCCAACGGAAACAATACCACTAGAAGGCCCTGAGTAACAAAGTCAGCAGCTTGTTATTGAGGACCTACTATGTGCTACAAACTTGACAGGCATTATGTCCCTTATTCCTTATATCCCCACTTAGACTGTAAGCTCCAAGGAATTGGGCTTATTGCTTACCACCATAACCCCAGTGGCTAGCATAGTGCCAGGCACATAGTAGGTACACAACAAATATTTGATGAATGAATGAATGAACCAGAGCTATGGTTATTTCATTCATTCAACAAATATTCACTCGACATCCATCATGTGCCAGGGCAGTGCTATATCATTTTATGCTTTAAACGTCTCTCAGAAGGTCAGGGATTGTCATCCCTATTTCACAAAGAAACTGAGGCTCAGAGAGTGTGGGGAGGGTCTTTCCAAAGACCACGTACCTTCTGTGGAGGAATGAGTGAAACTAGCGTCTACCGAGTACCTACTGTATGCCAAGCTATTGACTCACATTATCCCCTATAATTCTCATGCGATGACTGTGGGGATGGGATGGAGATGTGCATTTGGGGAATGAGGAAACAGGCTCAGAGAGGTGATGTCAGTTTCCCAGAACCACACAGCCTGTCAGTGACAGAGCACCAGCCGCGCAGGAGTGCCTAACAGCTAAGAGTTTCCTTTTTCCTCTCATCACCTCGCCCCTGGAGCAACTGACTCTATGTTCCCCAGGGAGGCCACACTCACTCCTGGCAGTTGCTGCTGTAGCTGAAGACACATTTCTGAAGAGTGTCCAGGGTCATGAGGCTGACATGCTCAAACATGTCCAGGGAGACTTCTGAGCCCTCTGCCAAGCGCTGCCATTTAGCCTGGAAGAGAAAGACACGTGGCAAATGGGTACGGAGACCACAGGCCTTCAGCCGGGCTGACAATGACCCAGCTGCGAGTTCACTACAAGACCACTTTACAGATAAAGGAAGTGAGGCTTCCTGGCATCACATGGTTTGCCCATGAGCTGGAACCTGGACCAGCCTCACTTCCAGGATACCCTCTTCCCAAGAAACCTTGGGACTCACATGCATGATATCGGCGCACTGGTTGAAGATCTTCATGTAGGGCTTCAGTATGTCAAAGTGGAAGGCAGGTGTCAGCAGGCGACGGTGCCGGCTCCACTTGTCCCCTTTGCTGAGCAACAGCCCATCTCCTGGACCCAGAAGACCAAGGTTAAGGACCTCACCAACAAACCCCACACCCTGCCCCCTGTTTCCTGAAGCCCCAGCTCCAGGCTACCCAGTGTCAAGCTCACCCAGCCAAGGTTTCAGAAAGCCATAGAAAAGGTCATCCTTGGGGGCAACGGCAGCTGTGGAGAGAGAAGAGGTGATGATGTCTCAAAACAGAGTTCTGACCCTTGACCTCTGCTTATGACCTCCTTGGGCCTCCACTTTGGGCTCTCACCTCCCACGTCACTCCTCCAGTCCAATCCTCCACACCTGCCCCAAAGAGAGCCTTATAACATGTTGATCTGAACATGAGCCTTCCCTGCTCAAACCCCTCCCATGGCTCCCTAAAACCTTTGTAAAAAAGGTCAAGCTCAGGCTAGCACTGAGGGCCCTGCCCTACCTTGCTGCTGTATGCCTCTCCCATCTCATCCTTCAGCATACACCAAATAACCCCGCACGTTGTTCCTCACTTCCAAACCTTTGCCCAGGCTGTGCTTTCCCTCCAGTATGGCTTTCTTCACCTGATTCTTCTCCTAATCCACCCCCTCTTTTCTGCCAGCTCAGGCCATCTGAATTACACCTCCTGTGCTCCCAGCCTCCAGCCTCGCCCTTTCCAGTCTGTCCTGTACCCTAGACCCAGGGGGATCTTACCTGACTCTAGATCTGACCATGTCCTTTTCTGCCCACACCCCCATCAGCCTCAAGCACAGCTGCTCAGCCCATTTACAAAGCCTTGAATGACGTATCCCAGTCCAGACCATTCTCAGAACACCTCTCTCCTCCACCACAGCCACCCCTTCCCGCACACACCCAACTTGCTAACATCATAGAACTTTTCTCAGGTCCTTGAAAAGCTGTGTTCCCTCTCTCTTCTGAGTCTTTCCACCAGGTGTCCTCTCTGCCTCCAACACTCTTTCCTCATTCTTCCAGTCTCTCTTGGATGCCATTCCCTCTCCCACCAATCACTCTGGATTGTATCCATCCAGTTACAAGCCCTTTGAAGGGAGGGACCTTGTTGATCACTAACATATTGGTGCTAAATAAATTTTTATTGTATGAATGAATTAACCAATCAAAGGATGAATGAATGAGAACTATCAATGGGTAGTTGGATGGATGGTTGGATGGTTGGTTGGATGGATGGATGAATGGATAGATGGATGGATGATGGGGGGGTGGGTGGGTGGATGGATGAGTGAATGCATTCCCTTTCTATGTGCTGAATAGATCTGGGACAGAATGAGCAGGGCCCAGGAAGGAAGTACCTGAAACTCAAGTAATGTCACTTTTACCTGAGATATGATTCAGCCACCTACACTCCCCAGGCATTGGCCAATTGTATGCACAATCATCTGTCCACTCGTTCTCCCATTCTACACACCTCTGCTGCCACCCTTCTGTGCCCAACCCATGCTGGGGCCCCAGAGATGGCTCAGCTCCACACCCTGCCTGGAGGAGCTCTGGGTGTAGTGGGAAAGGGAAGCAGAGACATGCCATGTAATTAGTAAGAAGGTAGAATGTGTGCCAGGAGCAGAGGGAGGCACAGAGAAAGGGCTACTAGAAGTCAAGGCAGACTTCCAGGAAGAGGCAGCTTTGGAGGAGGAGGTGGGAGTCTAGTCACGCCTCTCCTCTCTGGGCTCTGGACTCCACGCTAGGCCCTTCAGGGGTCTTTCTGACACACAAACTTGTCCAATGGCTATCCTGCTCAAACACCTCCCATGGCTCCCTAACACCCCCAAGATAAAACACAAGCTCCTTCACTTTGTACATAGGTGCTCTGAGTCCAGCTCCTGTCTCATTTCCTACTTCTCCCCACATGTCATCTTCACTCCAGACACCCCAAGTCACCTGAATTCCCCTGGTATTTTCACACATCTGCACTTTTGCACTTAGGACCCTCTACCTGGGACCTCTCATCAGGCAAACTCCTATGCATCCTTCAAAGCCCAGTTTCACTGATGCCTCCTCCAGGAAACCTTCTCCAAACCTTCTCTTCAGCCAAACCCTTGCTCTGTCATCCTCAGGTCCCTCCTCTAATCCAACCCTCAGCACTCAATGCCAGGAGAGCCTGTGTCCAGGCTGCCTCTCCCATCACTTACCCCTCCAGTAACAAGGAGATGGTAACATCCACCCTGAAGAAGATCATATAAGAAAAGCCCCCACAAGTGCCCAGCAGGAAGCTTCATATTACTGTGATTGAGAGCTTGACCTCTGGGCTGGCCAGGTCTGGGTTCAAATCCCAGCCTTAACTGGTTGTGTAAACTTGGGCAAGAAAATCGAACAATCTTGCCTACCTCATGGCAACCCTACAAAAACTCAATGAACTAATGTGCTCCTGGCACACAGTAAGTGCTCATTAAATATTCATGCACATAAATGAATAACTAACCAACTGTTGGCTATTTTTACTACTGTGACTATAATTATTGCTCAGTTGTGTCAAGAACTTGTGAGATGAATAGCTGGGTCCCCAGCTCACAGCAGGACCCTAATAGGGAAAAATGAGTGCACAGACACCATGGAAAACAGTTTGGTGGTTCCTTGAAAAGTTAGACATAGAGTTCCCATGTGACCCCACAATTCTACGACTAGGTACCTACCCAAGAGAAATGAAAATATATGTCCAAAACTTGTACACACATGTTCATAGCACCATTATTCATCACAGCGAAAAGGTAGAAACAACCCAAATGTATGTCAGCAGATGAATGGATAAGCAAATGTGGTATATCCGTACATCCATACAATGAAATATTGCTCAGCCTTAAAAAAGAATGAGGTCCTGATCATTGCTACAATGAGGATGAACCTCAAAAACTATTCTGAGTGAAAGTCAGCTGCAAAGGACCACATTTTGTATCATTCCTTTCCTATGCTATACCCAGAAAAGGAAAATCCATGGGGACAGAAAGTATTTACCACTGGATGAAGAGAAGGGGGAATGGTAAGTGATAACTTAATGGCTACGAAGTGTTTTATGGGGCGATGAAAAGGTTTTGAAACTAGGGAGAGGTGACAGTTGCACAACACTGTGAACACACTAAACACCTTACACTTTAAAATAAGTAATTATATGGTATGTGATTTCCTCTCAATTTTTAAAATGAATATATGAAAACAAGCTACAATTAAATGCCTGTATATCCTGCCTTGTCTTCTATAAAGCATTCTCATCTACTTTCTCTGTATATCCCAAATGCCCCTTCAAAGATGAAGAAACAGAGGTTCTAAGAAGAGCCATGCCTTTCTCAGGGCCCATCAGCTATGTGGGTTTAAGCCTAGAGGAGCAAACCCCCGAGATGTGGTCCCAAGGAGGCCCCAATAGGGGATGGAATTTACGACTTAGGACCAGGTCTGTCCAATCTCAGGCAGACAGGCATGGAGGGGCCCGGACACCTTGGGGCCGGGAGGCCTGATGCCTCCTGACTCACACAGCCCCACCCTCTCCAAGCTGGAGTCTACCATCCAGCTCCTCCAGTGGAGGAGGCACTAGATATCCTGCCTGTCCTGAGAGAGGGCAGGGGAGAGGAGAAGAAGAGGCCTGAGCATCTACTAAATTGCCAAGCTTATGATGGGGGCTCTACTCCCTGGTCTGCTTGGAGTCTCATAACCATGCAGGGTGACACTCAGAAAACAGATGCTCTGAGCTGGTGGAGAGGGGAGGGAGGGGGAAAGAAAGAAAGAAAAAAGATATTAAAAAGGCAGAAGAGAGAAAACCTTTATCAGCACCAACCCACACTATATTACTGACTCTTCACAACCACCCTGTTTTACAGATCAGAAACTGAAGCCCTGAGAAGCTAGATGAATTGCTGGGTCACACAGCAAGTACATGCTCCAGCCTGGATTCAAGCCCAGCCCACCCAAGTCCTGGCCCAGGACTCTTTCCACAACTTGGTGCCCATCCCTTGGAAGAGTCACCCTTCCCAGCGTCCAGGTTTCCCTCTTTGTTCATTGGGGATGGTCATTCCCTTACAAATGCAATAATGCGGGACACTGAGGCATGAGGAGGGCAGAGCTGGGAAAGGGAAGGATGGCAGTTCCTTCCTCCTTCATAGCTCAGGGGGCAGCCTGGAAGGTGGTCTCCATACGTGTGTTTGCAGAGACCAAAGCTGAGGCCAGAGGTCCTAAAATTCCTGGAGCTCTTTATTTCCCATCCTTCCTCTCTCAAATGTCCCCTTATGCCTCTGGAGATGCCCAGGTACATGCGAGGCCCCCCTGAGGGCCCAGAGCCCCTCTCATGAGGAAGATAGTGCTAGGCACAGACACATTCAGCGCTAAATGGTTAGGAGTGAGAATGGGAGAGTCTAGAGGAGAGACCTATGGTCTGTCTGGGGGAATCAAAGAAGGCTTCCTGGAGGAGAAGGTCATTAGAGCTGCATGTTGAAGCCTGAGCAAGAGCTTGCCAAGCACACTTGGGAATCCTGCACCTTGAAATAGGTGTGGATGGCAGAAGGGAGAAGCAATCCTTCTACCTCTCCCTCTCTGCCAGTCAGGGCCAGCCTGAAGGCTGCGATAGCCACAGTGGGAGTGTCAGAACCCAAATGATAGGAGTGCCATGGCTTAAAATTGAGCAACAACCATTTAACAAAAGCTTGGGCAAACAACTGCCTATCCGAACATGTCTGCTCTGACTCTGAGAGGTGAACATTCTCTAAAAGTTCCTGGGAATGTTATTGTCACGCCTTTTCCCATGCTGTTCCCATTATCTGTATTGCCATCGTGGCTTTGGTAAACTCCTATTCATCCTTCAAACGGCCCTTCTTCTGGATAGCCCACCTGCCTAGAAACCCAGGTAGGCTCTGGGAGTTGAGGGTTTACTCATCACTCAGAGGCCCAGCCCACCTACCTGAGGCGCCCACCAGGGGCTTGATGTAGTCAGGGTGCACCAGAACCACCAGTGGCAGGACAGGTCCTATCCACACCAGGATCACATGGTGCATGCTGTCCAGCACCTTCTTCTCATCTTGGAGGCCTGTCTCATTCGGGAGATACTGCAGAGGGTGGTAGAGAAGGGTAGTGAGAAGGTGTCCAGCCCTGGCTTCCCCCAGCCCTTCCCTCCCACCACTTCCCCGGCCCTCAAAACAAGCCAGGAAGAGCTGTATGACTGTGGGCAGTTGGCTGCACCTCACGGAGCCTCCATTCCCTCATCTGAAAACTGGGGGGAAAGTCAACTCCCCTTCTGAGGGTAGTTGAGAGGATTCATGGAATAGCAAAGTGGAAGAGCCCCAGCACAGGGCCTGACACACGGCGGGTGTTCAAGAAATAAAAGCAGTAAGAGTAAACACAATAATGATAACGGTTGGCACTTAATCTAGTACCTCTACGTTCGTAACAAAATATTACTAGTATTGTTCTCTTTAACACGTACACATGCTTGCAGTTGGGTGCTGCTGTGGGCAGTTTTCAGATATTCATGCATTCAACCCACACAAGAACCCTATGACGTAGTTGCTACTATTTTCCCCATTTTACTTTACTCCGAAGGGTCAAATGATTTGTCTTAAGATACAGGTGAGTAAAGCGACTGTCCTGGTTTGGGCTCCCCTAGAAGCAGGACCTGAGACAAGGGTTCTAGGGCAAGCAGTTTATTTGGGGGGGTGATCCCCAGAAACACGGGTGGGGAGAGGAGAAGTGAGATAGAGAGGAAAGGCACCCAGCAAAGAGTTGTCAAGGGAATTACTCCCATGGGCAACTGGGGCTCAGTCCCATTGGGGATCTCTGGGGGACATCCATCTCAGAGTCAACCCACCTGAAGGTGAGGGGGCTGGGGTGTTTTTATACCAACTCCCCTCATCCCATAATCACCGGCTGAGGTTGAAGTTCACAGTCCGCCCGTGCAGAGTGGGCTTCAGCTGCTAGAGAAAGCCTTAAAACACGGGTGCTAGCAACTAGAAGTCAGCCCACTGAAGCCAGACATGGGCCGAGAGGATGTGCGCAGACACTGGCATCACCTGCCATAGTGGTAAAGCCAGGATTTGAACACAGGCCCCCAAGCTCCAAAACGCCTGCTCTTAACCAACATGTTCTATGAGGCAGAGCACTTCAGGCTCAATGTCAGATGGATCTGAGCTCAAATCCACCCTCAGCGGCTGTGTGATCTTGGGCAAATCACCTAATCTCTCTGAGCCCCAAAGATCGAATCCATAATATAGGGCAGGTCCATCCCTATTTCATAGGCTATGAGAATTGGGAGAGCTCAGATATAAAGGAGCCTAACCCAGTGCCTGGCCAATGGTAGGGTCCAGCAATTGTAGAATGAATGAATGAATGAACAAATGACTCCTCTCTGGTTTCTGTGTCTCCTTCTTGATCAGGTTCAGCCCTGAGCCTGTCCACACCCAAGGGAGATCATGGTGTCATCCAGGTCTCATGGCCTGGGAGGCAGGATGG
Source organism: Globicephala melas (assembly GCF_963455315.2). Lineage (NCBI taxonomy): Eukaryota > Metazoa > Chordata > Mammalia > Artiodactyla > Delphinidae > Globicephala > Globicephala melas. Next base: position 157,805,035 of record NC_083316.1, on the reverse strand, counting down.
GCCCACGGGGTCAAGGCTGGACTTCAGAACTGGTGCTGGCCAACCTCCCATGGCACCAGAGCCTGGCCACTATTTCCAGGACCACCATCCATGCCAGAGGGCTTCCTGGAGTAAGGGCATTGGATGTGGGGCATGAAAAATGAGTAGAAGTTCATCTAACAGAGAAGGATATTCTGGGCAGAGGGCACAGTTTCGGCAAAGGCCATGGAGGTGGAAAGTCAGAGGCTTGTTCCAGGAGCAGAAAGTCATTCTATGGGACTAGAGGGAGATGGTAGAACAGGTGAGGAGGGTGGGGGTTGGAGTCTAAAGGGACTTGAGCTCCAGCTGAGAAGCTGGGACTTTCTCAGGACAGCAATGGGGAGCCATGGAGGGTGTATAAGCAGGGGAGGGACATGGCTGGATTCAGGAATCCTTCTGGGACCAGGATGAGGGATGGACTGGAGGGGTAAGACTAAAGGCAGGAGCCCAGGGAGGAGGCTGGACCATGGAACAGCAGGAGAGGAGGAGGCCTGAGCAGTGGTTGGAGAATGGGAAAGAGGGAGGAGATTCAGGTACAGCCAAAACTTGGTGAGTGCTGGCTGCAGGAGGATAATAAAATGACTGTTTCTTGCACTATTGAGTGGAAATGTCTCCTGCTTCCTTCTTCTGAAACACTCACTCCAAGCAGTATCTAAAATGTGTCTAGAATCACTTGTTACTTCCAGTCTCCGCAGGACCCGAGAATTGAGCACATACATCCACCGCGGTGTAGCAGGCTCAGTGCCCAGCATGCCACAGACACGACTTCAGGAATCGTTGAAACAATCCCACGAGATTATTAGGAATGATTATAGTTCCACGTTGCAGATGAGTCATCTGAGGCACAGGGAGGTGAAATAGCTTGTCAGGGTCACACAGGCAGCACATGGTAGAAACTGGCAAGTCCACACTGGTGACCATTGCCCCAAAGTGCCTCTCCAAAGTCTTCCTCCAAGTTCAGCATGAGGAAGGTCTCCACAACTGTCCCTCGGTTTCATCTAGGCCTGGAAGGGGGATCAGCTGAGTCCAGCAGGGAAATAGGGGCTGGACTCTGGCCCCCAAAGCCTCAGCACCCTCAGGAGTCTGACTTTCTCTCTTCTGACCTCTGAAGCCCTTTTAGAAAAGTCCAGCCTTTCTCATCCAGAAGCTAGAGGGGCAAGGGTCGACAGCTAAGATCAGGGACGCTGGAACCAGACAGCCTGGGTTTAAATCCGGACGCTGCCACTTACAAGCTCTGTGACCTAAGGCCAACTACTTAACCTCTCTGTGCCGTAGTATTCTCCGGAGAAAAATGGAGATAATCACAGGGCCTACCTTCTAAGGTTGTCAAGAGGACCAAAGGAGTTAATATTTATAAAGTGCCTGAAATAATACCTGGAATATATATGTGAAATAAGAAATGAAATGAAAGAAAAGCGTTGGAATCCTCACCTGGGACCACAGCATTAAAGAGAAAGAGAGAGTGTGTGAAACCACATTGTGGGGTAGGTGAAGCAACAAAATCTACAGGGGTGCCCCGCCTCCCGCTCTGGGATTTCACAAGCACTGGTACCTGTTGCTATAGCAATAGCCTGGAATTAGAGTCAGCTCTGCCTCATCCAAGCTGTGTGATCCTGGGTTCCTGCTTGCCCTCTCTGAACCTCAGTCTCACTCCGATCCTGTAAAATGGGTCTCTTCATGGCTCCAACTAGATTCTTGGGGGGATGAGGGAAGCCAGCAGGTCCGTCATCCTTACTGAACATCTGCACCTCCCCTGCCCTGCCCAGCCCACCTGCCCAGCCACACACACCATGCCCAGGTGGCCCAGCAGCCAGCTGCGCCGGGGCGGCTGGGGGAAGCAGCGCAGTCGGCAGCAGGTGATATAGAAGTGCCAGCAGAGCCTCAGGAACTGCAGCAGCAGACGGAAGAGGAAGAAGAGCAGGGAGAGAAGGAGCCCGGACAGGGCATACAAACGGAACGCCGTCTTCTCCAGTCCCAGGAGGTGCAGCAGGTGCTCTGTGATGGGCAGCATCCTGGGGGGACACACAGGGTGGGGGTCAGTGCAGGGGGGAACCACCCTCTGGCCACATGTGTGCCATACACATGATGACCTGTGGAGCCAAGCGTGATGTGCCTGGCACATAGTAGGCACTCAGTCCATGTAAGTCCCAGACACCAAGGATGCTTCTTCCCAGAGCAGTGACCTCCAGCCAGCTGGCCCCCCCCATATGCCCTCAGCCTTGACTTCTCAGGGCATCCCTCCCAACGTCTCTGCCCGTGCACAGGTGGCCAGAGTATTAGAAAATTGAAACAAACTCCCTCTCCTCCTTCTTGCCAAAAGTAGCTCTCAATCAATGACTGATGAGCGTTGCTGGATAAATAACCCAGCTCCTTCTTTCCAGGGCAATGACCCTGAGGTGTGGGTTTTGCATGCACTGCTAGGGTTCCCCAGCAGCATTAAACTTCAGCCCCTCCTCCCCCTCCCCCTCCTCCTCCTCCTCCTCCTTCTTCTTCTCCTCTTCCTTCTTTTTTTAATTGAGGTAAAACTCACATGATATAAAATGAAGCATTTTAAAGTGAGCAAGTCAGTGGCATTAATACATTCACAATGCTGTGCAACCACCACTTCTATCTAGTTCCAAAACATTTCCATCACCCCAAAGGGAGAACCCGTCTCCATTTAGCAGTCCACTCCCCGCTCCCCCCGACCCCTGGAAACCGCTAATCTTTTTTCTGTCTCTACGGATTTGCCTATTCTGGACATTTCATATAAAGGGAGTCATACACAGCGACTTTTCATGTCTTTTGTGGCTTCCTTGACTCAGAATGATGTTTTCAAGGTTCATCCACTTTGTAGCATGTATCAGTGCTTCATTTCTTATACTGCTGAGTAATAGTCCATTGTAAGAATTTATCACATTTTGTTTATCCATTCATCTATAGGACATTTGGGTTGTTTCCACCTTTTGACTGCTATGAAATGTGCTGCTATGACCATGCATGTCTATGGATTTGTTTGAGTCCCTGTTTTCAATTCTTTTAGGTTCACTGCCTTCTCCCTTATTCGTCGTTTCTGTGATCACGTCCCACATAAACTACTTGCACTCAAATCCTTGCCCTAGCGTCAGCTCCTGAAGGAACCAAAACAGAGTGGGTGTGTACCAATAATACTAATAACACAGTGACCAGGTGTAGAGCACTTACTACCTGCCATGCACCACCATCAGGGTGGTGCCTCATTTCATGGAATCTTAAAGCAATCTTTGAAGGCAGGTCCCGTCATTCTCTCCATTTTCAAGAAAATTCAAGCTCGGTGCCTCCAACTCACGGGAGTTGGGAGCTGGCAGGGGTCCCCTGAACCCCCACCAAGGCCAACCTCAATCAATTTGAGGGCCCATGGATCTCAGACAACACCAAGGAGACTGCTGAAAATGCTCAGGTCCTGCTCTCATCAATCTTTTCCACTCAGTCCTATGAGCCAAGGGTTCCCTCTGTGCTCCCACCTCCTTGGACAACAGAGCTAAAGAAACCCTGCACTGCAGGTTCTCACCTGTGTCCTCAACACCCACCCACCCCTGCCAGGGGTGCCCCCTCCCAGGACCTCCAAGCCACTGGCTCTTCCACCAGCCAAAGTCCAACCACATCATCCAGGCAGAGGTGAAGTTTCTATTGGTTGCTGTGTCCTGGGAAAGCAGGAGGATGGGTCATTACCAAATGTGGAGGACCCCATTGGAATGGTCTGACTTACAAGGCAGATGACATGACGACTCATTAGGATGGCTACTATTAAAGAAAGAAAGTAAGAAAATAACAAGTGTTGGCAAGGATGTGGAGAAATTGGAAACCCATGCATTGCAGGAGTGAATGTAAAATGGTGCAGCCGTGCTGCAGAGAACGGTATGGTGGTTCCTCAAAAAATTAAACATAGAATTACCATATGTTCTAGCAATACCACTTCTGGGTAGATCCCCAAAAGAAATGAAAGCAGAGACTCAAACAGATATTTGTACACTCATGTTCATGGTGGAACTATTCGCAATAGCCAAAAAGTGAAAGCAACCCAAGCATCCATCAATGAAAAAATGGATAAACAAAATGTGGTCCATTCATACAGCGGAATATTATGCAGCCTTAAAAAGGAAGGAAACTGTAACACATGCTACAACACCGAAGAACCTTGATGACATTATGCTAAATGAAATAACCCAGACACAAAAGGACAAACACTGTATGATTCCACTTATATGAGGTCCCTGGGCTGGTCACATTCATAGACACAGAAAGGAGGATGGTGGTTGCCAGGGTCTGGGGGAGGGGGAAATGGTGAGTTAATGTTAACAGATACAGGGTTTTAGCTGGGGAAGATGGAAAAGTTCTGGAGATAGATGGTAGTGATGGTTGCACAACAATGTGAATGCCCTTAATACCACTGAACTATACACTTAAATGGTTAAAATGGTAAATGTTATGTGTATTTTACCACAGTTAAAATCTTTTTTAAAATACAGAAAGCCTGGTGTAGGCAATATGCCCTCTGGAGGGCTGGAAGGGGAGGGGGAGGGGGAGAGCGTAAGCAACCTTCCAAAATGAAACACAGAGAGCTCCGAGTCACGAGTCCCAGGCATATGCTCTGAACTAAGACCACTGATGTGCAATTGGGCTGCCTCTCCCATGGGCAGCTCTAGGTGACACACACCACAGGAAGTAGCCATGGGTATTTATTTCTTTACCAATTTAGTGATGGATAATGATTTTCGCCAGCAATATCGGGGAAGCCAGCTAGCGGTTACTACGAAGAATGGTGACCTTCCTCTGGCTTCCACAGGCCAGGACTTCCACTAAGGGTTCTACATGCTTCTCTTCAGCATTCAGTTGGCAAATCATTTCTGAGCCCCCGCTATGTGTGTGACTCTGTTCTAGGCATGGGGATGTAATGATGGCAGGACAGACATGGTCCTGGCCCTTAGGGGTGGTGACCACCAACAGACATGCTAGGACACCACAGAAAGGCTACATGTTCTGAAGAAGGTAAAGTGGGGATGGGGGAGTGGCTGAATATTGGCCCCCCCGCATTGATATCCCATTCTAATCCCTAGAACCTGTGACCTTATATGGAAAAATTTTTGCAGGTGGGATTAAGGTAAGGATCTAGAGATGGGGAGATGATTCTGGATTGTCCAGGTGGGTCCTAACTGGAATCACAAGTGTCCCTCTAAGAGAGAGGCAGAGGGAGCCGAGGACCCGGGTTCAATCCCTGGTCAGGGAACTAAGATTCCGTAAGCCACGTAGCGCAGCCAAAGAAAGAGAGTGAGAGAGAGGCAGAGGGAGATCTGGCACACAGAAGAGAAGGCCGTGTGAAGACAGAGGCAGGGATTGGGGTGATGCGGCCACAAGCCAAAGAACACCTGGAGCCCCCAGAAGCTGGAAGAGACAAGGAAGGATCCTCCCCTAGATTCTTCAGAAGGAGTGTGGCCCTGCCGACACCTGGATTGCAGACTTCTGGCCTGCAAATCCAAGAGCTAATAAATTGTGTTGTTTTAAGCCATCCAGTTCACGGAAATCTGTTACAGCAGCTACAGGGCACTAATACTCAGAGTAAGAGGATGGGGAGCAATTCTTTTAGATGAAGTGGTCCAGGGAGGCCTCTCTAGAGAGGGATATCTGGGCAGAGGCCTGAGTGAAGTGAGGAACCTATATGAAGGGGGCTTTCTTACTAAAATATGCACACACACACACACACACACACCATAAGCAGCTGGGTTCTAATCCTAACTCCTCCACTGACTGCTTTTACTGTCACCCCCAGTTCCCCATATGGAACTGGGGATAGCTGTGAGAGATGATCTCTGAGTCCACCATGGTATGACCTTTCCTGTGTGTGGTCTGGAGTCAACATATTCAGCCAACAGGTCACATGGGTCACATCTAACCCCTGGGCAAGCTGGCTGTGGTCTGGCTTCTACCCCATCCACTACAGATACCTTTCTAAAGGCCTGTCATTCCTCTGCTCTAACTCCCTCCAGGGCTCCCCACTCCCCCCAGCCTGGTATCCAAAGCCCTTTGGGAGGTGAACCCTGTCCATCCTCCACCTCAGCCACAAAGCTCCCCTTTCTCAGTCCGTTTTGGACCCCCCCTTTCTTCACCCAATTTGTAAATGTTGGTGTTCCTTAGAGCTTGGTCCTGGGTGGTCTCCTCTCCCTCTGTGCACACCTCCTGAGGATCTCACGCCCTCCCATGGCCTCCGTGACTCGTCTCTGAGGTGCCTCCCATGTCTCAGTGGCCCCCTTGATAGGTCCAGCCACCGCCTGGATATTCCCCCACGGGTATCAGATTCCCCTCACCCCCACCTCCTTCCTTCTTCCTCCATTCGATCTGTTGCCAGCTGCTGCCAGTTATCCAGCCTAAACATCTTTCACATCCATTCATTTCTCTCCATCTATCATCCCAATCAATGTCAATTCACCGCTGTGGTAGCCTCCTCCCATCGGTCCCGAGTTCCATGCTTGGCCCCCAGCAGTCCATTCTCCACACAGAAGTCAGAGGGCTCTTCCTAAAATTAAATCAGACATGACCTTCCCCTTCCTCCTATGGCCCCGCCATTACACTCTGAAAGCAATTCAGACTCCTTCCCATGGACCCCATTGCCCTGTGTGGCCTGCCCCTGCTGACACCTCCAACTCTGTCTCCCACCGCTCTCCCCCTCACTCACCCAACTCCGGCCACTCCAGCCACAGGCTAAGTTCATTCCTACCTCAGAGCCTCTACACTTGCTGTTGCCTCCACCCTGCATGCCCCTCCCCCAGCTCTGCCCGCACCAGCTTCCCCTTGTCCTCCAGGCCCAGCTCTGCCCTGACAGCCCATTTTGCACGGCAATCATCTACCTCCTTTCCTTTACTCTCAAAAGAATTATTGAGCACCTGCTGTACGCAGTGACTTTCACAGTCATGCATGCCTTTCATCTTTCCAGTAACCCTCAGAGGAAGCTGGGGGACTTGGAGTCACAACAAAAGCCCCCACCTCCACCCAGGAAAATCGCAGCTGATGTTCTGACCAAAGAGATGTCTTCCTGAAGGATTGAAATGGGAAGGAATTGGAACAAGATAAAGTGTGAGCCCTGAAAAAGGGGTCCCTGCTCCAGGTGGGTGGGTGCATGGGAGGGCCAGAGAAACCCTGTGCCCACCTCACCATCCCTCAGGACAGGTGCAGGCTGCAGTCTTTCCTGGGACAGACACCAGCTCTACTCCTAGCAGAAAAAACACATGCTGTGGGTCCCCAACTGGCTCTCCCCCTGGGAGCCACAGTCTTCTCATCCACAAAATGGGAATAAAAGAAAGAGGTCCATCTGATGTTCATGGGAGGAGCTCAACAAATGGGTGCATTGAGGAAGTCCTCTACTTTCCACAGCTGGGTTCCTCCTCCCCTCAAACAGAGCAGTTCTGTCCAAATCCCCAAAGAAAGTGCTACAAAAAGTTTTGAGGAGGTGCGGCCGCTGTGGGAAACAATTTGATGGTCCCGCAAAAAGTTAACTATAGAATCATTCCATGACCCAGAATTCCACTCCTAGGTGTATACCCAAAAGAATGGAAAACAGGGACTCAAACCGATACTTGTGTACAAATATTCATAGCGGCACTATTCACAATCACCAAAGGGTGAAAGCAGCCCAAATGTCCATCAACTGGTGATGGATAGATATCATATGGTGTATCTATACCATGGAATATTATACAGCCATGAAAAGGAATGAAGCACTGACACAGGCTGCAATACAGATGAACCTCAAAAACATCAATCTGAGTGAAAGAAGCCAGACACAAAAGGCCATGTATTGTATAATCCGGTTTATATAAAATATCCAGGATAGGTGGGAGACAGAAAGCAGATTCGTGGTTGCCAGGGGCTGGGGGGGAACGGGAGTGGGGAGTGAGGAGGTCTCCTTTCTGGATGATGGAAATATTTTGAAAACAGATACATGTGGTGATTGCACAACATTGTGAATGTACTAAATGCCACCGAATTGTTCACTTTAAAATAGTTATTTTATGTTAGATGAATTTTGCCTCAATTTTTTTAAATGCAGAAAAAAAGGTTTTGAGGACCCATGAGAAATTTATCACGGTGGCTGCCTCTGAAAGGAGCCTGCAAAAACTGGGGGCAGGATTGGAAGGGAGGCTTACCTTTCTGTCTCCATCTTTGGGGACTTTTTGATTTTCTATACCCTGAGCACATAGTGACCATTCAAAAGTGTTTTAACTATTAAAATTAATTAGTGAATTGTACAAGCCAAAGAATGAACTCTAATGTAAACTATGGACTCTAGTTAATAACAACGTTCTAGGGACTTCTCTGGTGACGCAGTGGTTAAGAATCCGCCTGCCAATGCAGGGGACACAGGTTTGATCCCTGGTCCAGGAAGATCCCACATGCCACGGAGCAGCTAAGCCTGTGAGCCAGAACTACTGAAGCCCAACGTGCCCTAGAGCCCGCGCTCCGCAACAAGAGAAGCCAACGCAATGAGAAGCCTGCGCACTGCAAGGAAGAGTAGCCCCCGCTCGCCACAACTAGAGAAAAGCCCACGCGCAGCAACGAAGACCCAACGCAACCAATAAATAAATAAATAAGTGAAAGATGGGGGGGAAACCTAGCATGTTAAAAATAAAAATAATAATAATGTTCTATATTGGTTCATCAAGTGTAACAAGTGCACCACACCAATGAGAGATGTTAATAACAGTCGAGTTGAGGGGGTGTGTTGGAACCCCATACTTTCTGGGTAATTTTTCTGTAAACCTAAAACTGCTCTAAAAAGTAAAGTCTGGGGCTTCCCTGGTGGCGCAGTGGTTGAGAGTCCACCTGCTGATGCAGGGGACACGGGTTCGTGCCCTGGTCCGGGAAAATCCCACATGCCGTGGAGCAGCTGGGCCCGTGAGCCATGGCCGCTGAGCCTGCACGTCCGGAGCCTGTTCTCCGCGACCGGAGAGGCCACGGCAGTGAGAGGCCCGTGTACCGCAAAAAAAAAAAAAAAAAGTAAAGTCTGTTAAGATTTAATTAGTTGATAGCACAGGGAACTATTTTCAATATCCTGTGATAATGGAAAAGAATATAAAAAAGGAAGGAATATATATGTATAACTTAATCACTTTGCTGTACAGGAGAAATTAACACAACATTGTAAATCGACTATACTTCAATAAAAAATTAATTAGTTGAAATTAATGAAAAATGAATTAAGATGCTTCAATGGGGGGGCATGTTTGGGGATGCAGGCAGTTATTCTCTTTCTCGATCTGGGTGCTGGTGACATGCGTGGGTTCAGTTTGCAAAAACCCCAGTTCTAGAATGTGCACTTTCCTGTATGTATATTACACTTCAACTTAAAAAATTAAAAATAAAATGAAGAGGTGTTTGGGGATTGCATTATTCTTTAAAAATGCATTTTTGGATTCAAATCACAGCTCTGCCCCTCCCCAAGTAAGCAGCCTGGAGTGAGTCCAGTCCCCATCCTCAGCATCCCATTTCCAATCTGTGAAATGGGTTAATAATAAAGGGACCTACTTCCTAAGTTTGTCTGGGACACTTCAGTGAGATGAGGCTTGGCACATAACATGCAAAATTTCAGCCATTATTCCTATTTCTATTACAATATTTATAAAAGTGAGACAAATTCAAAGCTGACACTCTCAGGATGCTGTGGGAGGCTGGCATGCCTGTTCCTCTCAGCACCAGCCCCCAATCTCATCCCAGAAGCCAGGCAAGGGCCGCAGCAGCCCCGCCCTGGCAGAGGTGGCCCCGCCCACCCCACTGGGGTGGGCATTATCTGAAGATGGAGGTGACAGTGACTGGCTCTGAGGCTGGCCCACACCCATGGAGGGCTGGTTTGTCAAGTTAGCCCAGCCACCAAACGGGGACTCGTCATACAAGGTGTGTGGACTCCTGAGAACGAATGCAGTAACGTGGAACCTGGCCCACCAGAAACCATATATCTGCCTCTTCTTGAGCCACAGGCATTGTACATACTACCTCCACTCCCCACATGGTGGCCTGACAGCCAAGCACCCAACACTGGCCCCACTGCCCTACATCCCAGCCCTGCTCTCCGTTCCCTCTAGCAGCCTGTAGTCAGACAGCCTGCCCCCTAAGCTGGCTCATGGTACCTTTTCGAACGCCTCTATGCCAAAGGGCTGTCCCATATTTTTCCAAAGTGCCAGACCCCAGACGTTATGAGCCGGGAGGGGGCCTACCCAAGTATCTGGGGTTCTGAGAGTTTCAGGGGCAGTTATGACAGCAGGGCCAGGTTGGCAGAACAGGATGTGGGGGAGTGAGTCTCACCACAGCTTTGGGCATACTTTAGGCATTTGCCTGCAGATTCTTTGGCCCAAAGGAGATCCTGGCAGAAAAAGAAGCTTAAAAATTACCAGTAAGGGCTTCCCTGGTGGCGCAGTGGTTGAGAGTCCGCCTGCCGATGCAAGGGATGCGGGTTCGTGCCTCGGTCCGGGAAGATCCCACATGCCGCGGAGCGGCTGGGCCTGTGAGCCATGGCCGCTGGGCCTGCGCGTCCGGAGCCTGTGCTCCGCAACGGGAGAGGCCCGTGTACCGCAAAAAAAAAAACAAACTACCAGTACTCTAGATCATTCCAGGGCTGCAATGTCTCTGCCCATCATCTCCATCAAATGTGGCCATGCTTGGATGTGCACCTCAGAAAAGACTCCTTGGAGCTCTGCATCTTAGCTGTGTGACCTCAGGTGAGTGTCTGCACCTCTCGGAGCCTAAACTTCCTCATCCATAAGACAGGAACCCTATTACCAACTTCATGGGGCTGAGATGACAACTAAGCGTTTTTTAATGTGCTCAGCTCAGTGCTTCATCAAGGACAGTAAGTCCTTGATCAAAGGTACCTCTCACGGCTGTCGGTACTACCATCACATTCATGATTGTAACTCAGCCACCCAGGATTTCGAGAATCAGGCCCAAGTCTTTCCAGGGAGAAGAGATGGGGTCCCATACCGTCTGGATGACTCTTGAATGTCTCCAGAGTCAACCAAACCCCTCTGCGGATACCAACCAAGGTCACGGCTGCACACTAGCCCAGAGCTAATGTTACTGCTCAGAAACCCAAGCTGGGCTATACAGAGAGGCCAGAGCCTTCGGAAAGTGCCCAGGATTTTGGGGTCAGCCGGGGCTGGTTTGTTCAAATCCCAGCTCCCCCATTGTCTCCCTCCCACCTCCAGCCTGAGACTTATCAGCTGGTGGGCCTCAGTTGCTTTGCATGGCCCCTGCTGGCTAGCCCCCCTCTGGTCCAAGGGGGAAGGGCCAGACCCCTGGGACACCAGGGAGCATTATTTCAAACAAACATCCAACGAACATCAGCTGGGACCAACTGCAGGACCTCACGCGACCCTCACAGCCAACTGTGGGGACCCAGGCAGGCATCCTCTTTTCATAGAGGGTCAGTTGGAGGCTCTGCGCCTGTGATGTGTGTGAGACTGTGAAGGCGGCGGCACCACAAGACTAAGGTCCATCAGTGGGACGCACTGCCTCCCCTTTAAGGCAATGTGGAGTGGTGAAATCCCAGTGACCCCAACCAGCCTTCAGGAGGCGTCACAGGGCTGGGCTTGGATCCGTCTAAGATGCCCTGATTCGGAGAGGTGTCTTCTTGAGGCCCTTCCCACCATGGACACCCAGAGAGAAGGATACACCCAGGACTCCGAGGCGCACATAGAAGAAACCTCACACAAATGCAGCGACGGTCGGGGGGACACACGCACACACACACACACACACACACACACACACACGAGTCCCTCACAGGCAGTCCCGTCCTGGTTCCTGGGGATTCCCGGGGCCGGCAGTGCACCCGCCCGCCGCCGCGCGCAGACCCTCGTACCCGCGCTACCAGCCCCGGAGCTGGTGCACCTCGGGTTACCGCGCAGGGCTGAGGCCGCCCTCAGGTTACAGTCCGCCACCCCACGCGCGCTCACCCTGCGGGTCTCGGCCTCCCTCCCTCGAACCAGATCCGCCTGAACCGAAACCTCGGCTCTGACTTGCCGTCAGGCGGCCCAGCTCTTTAACCCAGACCAGCCGGCCACAAGGAGAGGCCCGCCCCTGTCACGCCCCCGATCTCAACAGCCTCTGGGCGGGGACTGAGGTGCGGCCTCCAGAGATGGAGAAAACGAGATACAAGAGACATGGAGGCGTGGAGAGGGACAGAAAGGGAAAGACAACAGAGGATGAGTTGGAGAGTGACAGGTGGAGAGATGGAGAGAAAGACACAGAGACAGAGAAAGACACAGGCAAGGAGACAAAGACTTAAGATACCCAGAGGCCCCAACCATCAGGGTTCCTGCCACCCTGACTCCCTTTAGCGCCCAAATCCCCCTCTGGACCACTCTCTAGTACCCTCCTCCCACACCAGCACCCCTCAGGGCCTCCAGTTCAGGGCCTGCTCCCAAGCTGGGACAGGAGTCCCTAAGCCAGCATCCCTGGTGCCCCATGGGCCACAGGGCCTCCTCTGGGACGCCAGAAATCTGCAGACTCCACCAGCCCTTGGGAGCCAGCCATTCTGCTCCCTCTGGATCTTGGGTCCAACACACCAGCCTGGAGCTCTGCAGCCAGCCTCTCCCTCCAGGAAGACCTCCAGCTTCAACAAGCACCACAGGGACTTCCCTGGTGGTCCAGTGGGTAAGACTCTGTGCTCACAATGCAGGGCGCCTGGATTCGATCCCTGGTCGGGGAACTAGCTCCCCGCATGCATGCCACAACTAAGAAGTCCACATGCCACAACTAAAGATCCCTCATGCAGCAACTAATATCCTGTGTACTACAGCTAAGACCCAGTGCAGCCTAAATAAATAAATAAATATTTTTTAAAAAAAGCAGGGCTTCCCTGCTGGCGCAGTGGTTGAGAGTCCGCCTGCCGATGCAGGAGACACGGGTTCGTGCCCCGGTCCAGAAAGATCCCACATGCCGCGGAGCGGCTGGGCCCGTGAGCCATGGCCGCTGAGTCTGGGCGTCCGGAGCTTGTGCTCCGCAACGGAAGAAGCCACAGCAGTGAGAGGCCCGCGTACTGCAAAAAAAAAAAAAAAAAATGCACCACAGACACTTTTTCTGCTCCTCCCACCCCACCCATCCCCTGCCAGCCACCTTGACCCCTCCAACTAGGAGGTTCTCCTTGGCCAGCCCATCTTCTCCAGAGGTGCCCAGAGTCAGCCCTGCCGCCTAATGTGAGGCAGATACCATTCCCTGGTTGGTGAGTGGGTGGCTGATCTGGGCAAGTGGGCAGACAGGTTGGGAGGACTCACAGCTGGCCCCCAGCTCCCCACCGTCTCCCCAGGACCAAGCAAACGACCTTGCACATACCAGATGCCCAAAAATATCCATCAAAGCGGAGGAAAAACACTGGAGAGCAGAGGCCCAAGCTTCAGTGCAGGTCCATCTAGGAAAACTGAGGCACAGGATGCAGGCTTGAGGAGAGATATGACTGTCCAGGTTCAGGCAAGGGCCAGGTCAATTAGAGAAGCCTGAAGCTCTGAGAAGATAATACTCCCCTCTCAATGAGTTCCAGAGTTAGAACTGCCGTAAACCATAAAGAAGTTCAAGAGGGACTTCCCTGGTAGCACAGTGGTTAAGAAACCGCCTGCCAATGCAGGGGACACGGGTTCGATCCCTGGTCCAGGAAGATCCCACATGCTGCAGAGCAACTAAGCCCACAAGCCGCAGCTACTGAGCCCGCGCACCACAGCTACTGAAGCCTGCACACCCAGAGCCTGTTCTCCACAACAGAAGAAGCCACCGCAGTAAGAAGTCCACGAACCACAACAAAGAGTAGCCCCTGCTCGCTGCAACTAGAGAGACCCCATGCGCAGCAACGAAGACCCAACACAGCCAGTCTCCCTGAGAGTGCCCCCTCCCAGGATCAGCTGGTGCTGAGCTGGGCAGTGATTGGCTCAGAATTAGTCTGTGCAACAATGGAGCACCCACTGTGCTCCAACCATTGTTTTAGGTGCTGGGAATATGGCAGAGAATAAAACAGACCAAATCCCTGTCCTCATGGAACTGAGATTCAAGTGGGGAAATAGATACAGATATTTCCATCAATGAAGGGATATAACAAAGGGTTTTGACATGAGGTAGAAGGGATTCTACTGTATGAGGTTGGGTATCAGGTCACTGGCTAAAACCTGAATAACAAGAATAAATGTTGAATCATGTTGTACATCTTGAATATACACAATTTTTATTTGTCAATTATACCTAAATAAAGACAGAAAAGAATAAATTTTGAATGAATGAATGAATTTTTACAAGTCTGAACCTTACAGAAAATGCTCTGGCTGGTTCCCAGAGGCTGATACAAGTACCCTTAGCTATTAAGCCTGGTTATTTTACTTCATTTCGTTTCATTTTAGAGCAGAGAAAGGTTTTTTGCAGGGCCAAGTAAGGAAAGCCGGTGGCTCCTGCTACAAAAAACCCGAACTCAAGCCCAGTAATTGTATATGGCACGTGGAGGAACATTTTCTATTCATTTTCTGGTTTATGTAGTTATATTAAATGAGAGATTCGTTTGGATACGTAGAAGAAAAATATATATTTGGCCTGAACATCAAATCTGCAGTCTCATGGATATAATAATAGCATTATAAATTTTGCTTAAAATAATAAGGCTTAAAAGGAAGAGCCCCGAGAGAAAACTATTCATTAAGTAATAGAAAGGTAATAAGTACATAAGGCAAAAAGTGGTGACAGGTAATTGTGAATGGCTGAAATTTCAGAATCAAAAACGATCAGTCTGGATTAAGATAAAGACAGAGGAGGAGGCTGAGGATCTCTGAATTTGAGTTTTGGAAAAATACAAATTCCAGAAAACAAGAAGCAGAGGGCTCAAAACTTGAAGCAGGGAATTCTAGAACAAGTGTAAGATGCCCCGCTTTGCCCCAGCAGGTGGTAGACTTGGATGATTTCTTCATCCTTCATTTTCATGAAGTTCTCACTAGGCGGTGAGGGTGGGAGGGGACAGTGTTTCAAGGTGAAGAAGAGGAGATACAAATAATTGAAACTTTGCTGCTTTGGAGGAGGCAGAAGGGAGGCCAAGAAAGGCAACATGAGGGATGTGACATCTGAGCTGGGACGGCAGGGAGAGGTTGGATTTCAACAGGTGCAGGAAAGGGAGTAGGGCTCGAGCACAGAGAAACCAGAGGGTGCGGCTGGGCGGGTGGCTTTCTCTGGCCTCAGGATGTGAGAGACAAAGAGGCTGGAGGGGTGCAGGACCTTGAAGGCCAAACCCAGTGGCTGAGGGTTGACCTGGGGAGCAGTGGGGAGCCATGGACAGTGCTTGAGCGGGGAAGAAGCCCCCTGTTGGTTGACTTGTTTTCTGGCTTGTGGAATTTTACTTCCCCGACCAGGGATTGAACCCGGGCCCTCAGCAGTGAGAGCGCGGAGTCCTCACCACTGGACCACCAGGGAATTCCCGGTTGGTTGTTTTAAAGCACATTGGAGCTTATTTAGTTTTTAGGGTTGTGGAGGATGTCCACATGGGTGACTAGCTGGATGTGGGTTTCGAGAGAACCGAGGAGGAGAAGAGAGGGTGTCAGCCCAGCTTCTCTGCCTTTAGAGAGATGGAGAAAAGGAAGGAGGAGCAAGTTGAGGGGCCCGGGGATGGGGAAACGCTTCCTGGCCACGCGACCTTGGGCAAGTCATGTGACCCCTGTAGGCCTCCATTCCTGACAGATAAAACGGGGGAGATGACCACAAGATGAGATGGTGTTTGCAGTGCACTCAGCCCCACGCTTGGCGCAGAGCATGGGCTGGACAAACGACAGCACTTCAAGTTTGTGGTTTGATTTGGGCTATCCCAGCAGTTCTCAGCTGGGGCAGACTGTCCCTTCAGAGGACATTTGGCAATGTCTCAAGATACTTTTGATTGTCATCCTGTGGAGTGAGAGATGCTACAGGGGTCTTTTGGGTGGAGGCCAGGAATGTTGCTCAACATCCTACAATGCACAGGACAGCCTCCACCACAGAGAATGATCCAGCCACAAATGTCAGCAGTGCCACAGTTGAGAAACTCTGGGTTACCTGGAGTCTAAAAGGCCTGTGGGCCATTCAGGGAGACACCCAGGAGGCAGCTAGGCCCATCAGGAGAAGTGCATCTGTGAGTCACCTGTACTGGGAAGACAGTGGATGCCAGCAGAGTGAGTCAGTGATGTTATTCCAGGAGTTGGACTGAGAAGAGGATGGGAAAGCAGAAGTGTTGATCACAACTGCACTTAGAAAGAGGACAGGCAGAGGCATGGGTCTGGAGGTGGAGATGGATCACATCTGGGGGGATGAGGAAGCATGGTAATAAGTTCCATCAGCTGTGCCAGAGGTCATGGAGCTCAGGCCGTAGCAAGAGACAGAACTGTGTGGTTACCAATTCACCAGAGTCTTTAGCCTGGCTCAATAGACTAAGGTCAGAGTGGGAGGGGAGGAAATGGAGGCAGTGGCCAGACCAGGGAGATGGTACCAAAAAGACATCTGGAAGTGGGTAAAGGTGGAGCATGGCACGGGTGCTGGGAAGGGCTTTTCCTGGGGCTCCAGAAGCTCACATAAGACTTTTTTTTTTTTAACATCTTTATTGGAGTATAATTGCTTTACAATGGCATGCTAGCTTCTGCTGTATAACAAACTGAATCAGCTATACATGTACATATATCCCTATATCTCCTCCCACTTGCATGGGCGTGGAGAGGGACATCCTCCCTATCCCACCCCTCTAGGTGGTCACAAAGCACTGAGCTGATCTCCCTGTGCTCTGCGGCTGCTTCCCACTAGCTATCTGTTTTACATTTGGTAGTGTATATATGTCCATGCCACTCTCTTACTTCATCCCAGCTTACCCCTCCCCTCCCCATGTCCTCAAGTCCATTCTCTACATCTGCGTCTCTATTCCTGTCCTGCCTCTAGGTTCTTCAGAACCTTTTTTTTTTTTTTTGGATTCCATATATATGTGTTAGCATACGGTATTTGTTTTTCTCCTTCTGACTTACTTCACTCTGTATGACAGACTCTATGTCCATCCACCTCACTATAAATAACTCAATTTCATTTCTTTTTGTGGCTGAGTAATATTCCATTGTATATATGTGCCACATCTTCTTTATCCATTCATCTGTCGATGGACACTTAGGTTGCTTCCATGTCCTGCCTATTGTAAATAGAGCTGCAATGAACAATGTGGTATATGACTCTTTTTGAATTATGGTTTTCTCAGGGTATATAGTGGGAGTGCTGGGTCGTATGGTAGTCCTATTTTTAGTTTTTTAAGGAACCTCCATACTCTTCTCCATGGTGGCTGTATCAATTTACATTCCAACCAACAGTGCAAGAGGGTTCCCTTTTCTCCACACCCTCTCCAGCATTTGTTGTTTGTAGATTTTCTGGTGATGGCCATTCTAACTGGTGTGAGGTGACACCTCACTGTAGTTTTGATTTGCATTTCTCTAATATTAGTAATGTTGAGCAGCTTTTCATGTGTTTCTTGGCCATCTGTACATCTTCTTTGGAGAAATGTCTGTTTAGATCTTCTGCCCATTTTTGGATTGAGTTGTTTGTTTTTTTGATATTGAACTGCATGAGCTGCTTGTATATTGTAGAGATGAATCCTTTGTCAGTTGCTTCATTTGCAAATATTTTCTCCCATTCTGAGGGTTGTCTTTTGGTCCTGTTTATGGTTTCCTTTGCTGTGCAAAAGCTTTGAAGTTTCATTAGGTCCCATTTGTTTATTTTTGTTTTTATTTCCATTTCTCTAGGAGGTGGGTCAAAAAGGATCTTGCTGTGATTTATGTCATAGAGTGTTCTGCCTATGTTTTCCTCTAGGAGTTTGATAGTGTCTGGCCTTACATTTAGGTCTTTAATCCATTCTGAGTTTATTTTTGTGTATGGTGTGAGGGAGTGTTCTAATCTCATTCTTTTACATGTAGCCGTCCAGTTTTCCCAGCACCACTTATTGAAGAGGCTGTCTTTTCTCCATTGTATATTCTTGCTTCCTTTATCAAAGATAAGGTGACCATATGTGCGTGGGTTTATCTCTGGGCTTTCTATCCTGTTCCATTGATCTATCTTTCTGTTTTTGTGCCAGTACCATACTGTCTTGATTACTGTAGCTTTATAGTATTGTCGGAAGTCCAGGAGCCTGATTCCTCCAGCTCCGTTTTTCTTTCTCAAGATTGCTTTGGCTATTCAGGGTCTTTTGGGTTTCCATACAAATTGTGAAATATTTTGTTGTAGTTCTGTGAAAAATGCTATTGGTCGTTTGATAGGGATTGCATTGAATCTGTAGATTGCTTTGGGTAGTATAGTCATTTTCACAATGTTGATTCTTCCAATCCAAGAACATTGTGTATCTCTCCATCTGTTCATATCATCTTTAATTTCTTTCATCAGTGTCAGTTTTCTGCATACAGGTCTTTCGTCTCCTTAGGTAGGTTTATTCCTAGGTATTTTATTCGTTTTGTTGCAATGGTAAATGGGAGTGTTTCCTTAATTTCTCTTTCAGATTTTTCGTCATTAGTGTGTAGGAATTCAAGAGATTTCTGTCATTAATTTTGTATCCTGCTACTTTACCAAATTCATTGATTAGCTCTAGTAGTTTTCTGGTAGCATCTTTAGGATTCTCTATGTATAGTATCATGTCATCTGCAAACAGTGACAGCTTTACTACTTCTTTTCCGGTTTGGATTCCTTTTATTTCTTTTTCTTCTCTGATTGCTGTGGTTAAAACTTCCAAAACTATGTTGAATAAGAGTGATGAGAGTGGGCAACCTTGTCTTGTTCCTGATCTTAGTGGAAATGGTTTCAGTTTTTCACCATTGAGGACGATGTTGGCTGTGGGTTAGTCATATATGGCCTTTATTATTTTGAGGAAAGTTCCCTCTATGCCTACTTTCTGGAGGGTTTTTATCACAAATGAGTGTTGAATTTTGTCAAAAGCTTTCTCTGCATCTATTGAGATGATCATATGGTTTTTCTCCTTCAATTTATTAATATGGTGTAGCACGTTGATTGATTTGCGTATATTGAAGAATCCTTGCATTCCTGGGATAAACCCCACTTGATCATGGTGTAGGATCCTTTTAATGTGCTGTTGGATTCTGTTTGCTAGTATTTTGTGGAGGATTTTGCATCTATGTTCATCAGTGATATTGGCCTGTAGTTTTCTTTTTTTGTGACATCTTTGTCTGGTTTTGGTATCAGGGTGATGGTGGCCTCGTAGAATGAGTTTGGGAGGGTTCCTCCCTCTGCTATATTTTGGAAGAGTTTGAGAAGGATAGGTGTTAGCTCGTCTCTAAATTTTGATAGAATTCGCCTGTGAAGCCGTCTGGTACTCACAGCAGACTTTAAGGGGCAGAGATGAAAAGAAGAGAAATCCCCTCGTATACTCTTGATGGGGATGTAAAATGGTACAGCCACCATGGAAAAACAGTGTGGTGATTCCTTTTTTTTTTTTTTTTTTTTTTTGTACAGCAGGTTCTCATTAGTTATCCATTTTTTACATATTAGTGTATATATGTCAATCCCAATGGTGGTTCCTTTTTTGAGGAATAGAATTACCATATGAACTCTCTAATTTCCACTCCTAAGTATATACCCAAAAAACCTGAAAACAGGGACTCAAACACATACATGAACACAGATGCTTATACCAGCATTATTCACAGTAGCCAGCCACTTGAGACCATTTTTTCCAAACCAACCAAGGTCATCTCTCCCAACTCAAAGCCTTTGCACTGCTGTTCCTTCTGCCTAGAATTCTGTTCCCTCTCAGGGGTGACTCATCTCCCACCTGGGCAGAATCTTAGTGACCTAGTTACTATGGAGAAGGCGAAATGAGCAGTAAAGAACAAGGTGTCCTTTCTGGCCTTTGTCTAGTGTGACCCAGCCCCCACCCTTCCTCTGCAAACACCTGTCTCCATTTCCCCATAGTTCCGGGAGGATTAATTTCCACCTCCCTGCATCAGGGCCCAGGGACACAGTATATGTGAAATAGAGGGTAAACGATACCACTGACATCCGCGGATACTTCATTCTACCTCCCTTAAGCCAATCAGACTCTCTCCTCCCACACCTTAGACAATTAAATGCTCTCCTATCCCTCAGCTGAACAAACTCCAATCTCCTGTTTCTCATCCAATTAGACTCCGCCCCCTTCCCCCCTCACTCCTAGCCCTCAGCCAGTCAGACTCTGCCCTCCCTCTCTTCAGCCAATCAGACACTCTCCTGCTTCTCAGACAACCAGACTCCACCTTCCTGCCCCTTGGCTAATTAAACTACTCACCTAATCCTCAACCAGTCAGACTCCCATATCCTACTTCTCAGCCAATTAGACTCTTCCTGTCTCTCCACCTAACCAATTACTTCCACCTTCCTGTCCCTCAGCTAATCTGGCTCAGCCCGCCCCCTCCCCACCTCAGCCTGTCAGAAACAACCTTCTTGTCCCTCAATCAATAAGAATGCCCCTTTAGGTGAAGCCCGCAGTAGGCCTGGCTCTGCCAGTTGCCAGCTCTGTGGACTGGAGTGCTCTTCTTAGCATCTCTGTGTCTCATTCTTCTCTACTGTAAAACGAGGGCAGTCGTCTCCTTCCCTGTTGGGGTGGTCCCGAGACTCCAACCTGAAAAGTGGATTCTCCCTTATATGTTGTATACATGTGTGTTAGTATTTCTCCTCTCTCCCTCAAATCCCCAAAAGCTGTTGCCTCTACTAGAATACCCTTTCCTGCCAGACAAACTCCTATTCATCCTTCAAAACCCAGCTGCAGCAACCCCTCCTCCAGGAGCCTTTCTGTGCTCCTCTCCCATGCTGTACTCAAGCTCCCACTGTGGACCCTCCCAGCTAGCCTGGGACTAGGTCTTTTGGGACCCCAGAATCTCCCAGCATGAGACTGGGCACAGACTATTGCTGCCATTTGAATAACTGCTGACCAACTGAGTCCATGAACAAATCAATTTTAATACTGATTATCTGGAGAGGAAACCCAGAATTGGACTTTGGGGGAAATCATTAAATCCCTTAATATCAAGTACCAAATCATGAATTCATTTTTTCAGTGGAGACTGAGAGCGACAGCTTTCACCAGATTTTGAAAAAAAAAAGGGGATTAAGGACTTTGTTTTACAAATTGGAGCCTCACAGAGGGCCAGTGACTTGCCCAAGGTAACACTGCCTGGTGGTGAAAACAGAGTCAGGATATTAATTCCTGTGACCCATCTGAGAGTTCTGGGACTTGGACGCCCAGTGTGAAAAAAGCTTTCACACTCATCATCCAATTTAGGAGGAAAGAAAATTCATATTTATAATGAAGAGCCAAGTGGTCACTCAGTTGACAGATGGTTATTGAACACCTGAATGCTGTGTGCCAGGCACTGGTCTCAGCCCTGAGGATGCAGCACTGTGCAGCACAGGTCCCTGCCCTCCTGGAGTTTCCATCCAAGTGGGGAAGGCAGCAGTAATTAAACAAATGAATAAGATAATGTCTGGTAAGGATCTTAGTAAATAGGATGTTCTTGCAGGGAAGGACTGGGAACCTAGTTTAGATAAGGTGGTCAGAGCTAAGCCTCTAGGAGGAAGTTATGTTTGAATGATCCCTGAATGATAGGAAGATATGAAGTAGACTGTTCCAAGCGAAGTGAACAGCAAGTGCAAATGCCCTGGGACTGAGTGAGGGTGGCATCCTCACGGAGCAAGAGGCCAGTGGGCTGGAGCAGGAAACGCACTAGGAGAGGAGATCAGAGGTGGGGGAAGAAGTCAATTGTGAAGATTCTAGTGTATGCAAGGCAGAAATGAGAGGGAAGTGGGGTGGGTGCCTCAAGGCAGAGGGACCTGCAGGAGCCAATGCCTAGAGGCCAGGAGGTGCCTGGTCCATGCCTGTTTGGGGGCCCAGAAGTCACCCTGCTTTCAGCTGTGCTGATATAAACTGTAGAGCAGGAAGGGAGTGAACAGTTTGCAGCAAAGTTGACCTCTGCCAGGGAATCTGTTGTTGTTCTTGACCGCAGGCCATCCTAGGCTGATTCAGCAAGATTCTGTGTTGTCAAAGGTCAGCTCCCCAAAGAACAAAGCAACACAGCAGCAAACGCTTCCCCACAAGAGGACCTGCCTTATGGACCTCACCTCACTAGCTTCCAAAGGGGTTAAACTTCAGGAAACCTCAAAAATGCTTGCAGGCTGGATCTAGCCACCAATTGCTATGTGACTTTTGGCAAGTTACTTCACCCCTTTGAGCCTGAGTCGACCACTTTTTTGCGTGACTCATCTGTAAATCAAAGGCTTCATACATGCTCCATTGTCTGCCTACATTACCACACTCATTTTTCACATTAAGGTTGGGACTCAGATTATAAAGAGAGATGGAGGTTCAGAGTATAACTTACCCAAGTTGGGAGTTAAACTAGATCTGTCAGATTCCAGGGATGGTGAGGCTATGGGGGTCCAAACCAAAGACCCTCCTTAGGAAGTGTCTGGCTCCCAGTAGCCACTAAGCAGATGGGAACTATTCTATGGTTATTAACCTCAGGATGGTGTGACACCACCTCTCCCAGCCTCAGTTTCCTTGGCTGCAAAATGGGGACTTAGAATTCTCTCTTCACTGGCTTTGGGAGGCATTAGAGATATCAAATGTGTAAAAATAAATGGTGGGGTTTGGTGATTTCTCAAAAAGTTAAACGTAGAGTTACCCCATGACCCAGCAATTCCACTCCTAGATATAGACCCAAAAGAATTGAAAACTGTACTCAAACAAGTGCATGTGCAGGCGTGTTCCTAACAGCACTATTCACAGTAGCCAAAAGTGGAAACAACCAAAATGCCCATCAAATGATGACTAGATAAACAAAATATCAAATATCTATAGATTAGAATATTATTCAGCCATAAAAAGGAATGAAACCCTGACACACGCTACAACGTGGATGAAACTCAAAAAGCATTATGCTGAGTGAAAGAAGTCAGACACAAAAGTTCACATAATGTATGATTCACATAATGTATGTATATAAAATGTCCAGAGTAGGTAATTCTTAGAGACAGGAAGCAGATTGGTGGTTGCCAGAGGCTGGGGAGGAGCGAGGAAGAGGAAACGGGGAGTGATTACTTAATCAGTATGAGGTTTCCGTCTGGGGTGATGAAAACGTTTTGGAACTAGATAGAGATGATAGTTATACAAGATTGTGAATGTACTAAATGCAACAGAATTGTTCACTTTGAAATGATTAATATTATGGTACATGAATTTCACCTCAATAATAAATAAATTAGATATAAATGGTGGGAAGCAGGTTGATGTAATTTCATATCACCCATACATTTGCTACAAGCATAAGATAGATACATTATTATTCTCATTTTAGAGATAGAAAACTCAAGGCACAGAGAGAGGAGGTGCTCCACCCAGGGAGTGGGCAAGTCTGAATTGGACCTGGGGTCTCTCTGACCTCAAGCAGTTTCCACTCCTCTGCCTGGGAGCCATGCAGGTGATAGATACCCACAGTGAGATCATGACCCTGGAAGCACAGGTGACTCAGCAAGAAGGCAAACAGAAGAACACAGGATATTGGCTAGCTTGACCTGGTTCTTTTCCTCTGGCCCAGGAGAACCAAGCCAGGGAGACCCAGAGCTAAGGGGCTGTCCTTTGTCCAGGCAGAAAACCTTTGTTATTGTCACCTCTCTGTTCCCAGTCCTGGGCTGAATGCCCCAAGAAGACTCATCCCCGGAGCCAGCACTCAGGGAGCTCCTAGTCTGGAGAGTATGGAGTTTGACATAGATACTCACAGACTCTTGGTGTCAGGGCTGAACCAAAGAAAGGACTCTGGAGCTGGGAAAGGCAAGAAGAGAAAGCCTGAGGAGAAGGGAAGTCTTCCTGGATACTGGGGATGGGTTTTGAAGTATGTATAGGAGTCCACTGGGTTGAATGAAAAAGTTTGTACTTTACACACTCACAGACTTTACTAAGGAAAATGCAAAGTGATATGAGCCCTGGAGAGGGGAAATTAGTAAATATCTGGCAAAATTATATAGGTATTTATCCACTTAGAGGAATATATCCCAATGGTTTTCTTGCAAAAATAAGAAAAGATGAATGAACAAGGTTATTCATAGCAGCACCATTTAAACTGTCAAAAGACTGGAAATGTCCATATGTCCAACAGTAGGGCATGGTCGAATAAACAAATTGTGGCACAACCACATGATGGAGTACTATGTAGCTGTAAAAAGGAATGAGGAAGAGCTCCGTATATCAGTGTGGAAAGATCTCCAGGAAACAGTGTTAAATGGAAAAACAGCAAAATGGAATCTATCTATCTATCTATATATATATACATATATATATATACACATATATGTGTGTATATATATATATGTATATATACATGGAGAGAGAGAGAGGGAGAGAGAGAGTAAACCATGAAAAAAATTGTAAATTGCTATCTGAGAGGAAGGGAAAGAACATGATGGAGGGTACTGGAATAGAAGCTAGATGTCTCTCTATATATCTTATTCTGTAGATTTGACTTTGGAACCATTTAAGTATTTACATAATTCTAAAATAATATTAGATTTAATAAATAATTTCCTCACTTCACACCCATTAAGATAGCTAATATAAAAAATGAAAATAACAGGGCTTCCCTGGTGGCGCAGTGGTTGAGAGTCTACCTGCCAATGCAGGAGACACGGTTTCGTACCCTGGTCTAGGAAGACCCACATGCCGCGGAGCGGCTGGGTCCGTGAGCCATGGCCACTGAGCCTGCGCGTCCGGAGCCTGTGCTCCGCAACGGGAGAGGTCACAGCAGTGAGAGGCCCGCTTACGCAAAAAAAAAAAAAAGAAAATAACAAATGTTGGTGAGGATGTGGAGAACTTGGAACCCTGTGCACTGTTGGTAGAATGTAAAATGGTGCAGCCACTATGGAAAACAGTATGGGAGTTCCTCAAAAAAGTAAACATACAATTACCACATGACCCAGCAATTCCATTTCTAGGTGTATACTCAAAAGAAGTGAAAGCAGGAACTTAAATAGATATTTGTACACCCATGTTCATAGCAGAACTATTCACAATAGTCATAAGTGGAAACAACCCAAATGTCCATCAACAGATGAATGGATAAACCAAGTGTAGTGTATCCATACAATGGAATATTATTCAGCCTTAAAATGGAAGGAAACGGTGGCACATGCTACAACAGTGATGAACCTTAAAGACACTTTGCTAAGTGAAATAAGCCCGTCACAAAAGACAAATATTATATGATTCCACTTATATGAGGTTCCTAGAGCAGTCAAATTCATAGGGAAAGAAAATAGAATGGTGAGTGCCAAGGGCTGGGGGAAACTGGAATGGGGAGTTAGTGTTTAATGAGGACAGAATTTCAGTTGGGGAAGATGAAAAATTTCTGGAGATAGATGTGGTGGTGATGGTTGTACAACAATGTGAATGTACTTAATGCCACTGAACTGTACACTTAAAATGGTTAAAACTGTAAAATCTATGTTATGTATATTAACCACAATAAAAAAAGGTAAAGTGGCATTACCTTATTTGAATGACCCAGTTAGTCTAAGTTGCATTTGTTATAGTACAATATTCAGAGATATTTTTAAATGGGGGTGGTGGAATAGTGAGGTGAATTTTTCAATAATAATAACAGTTATTATAATAATATAAATCCTGTTAGTTGAGATGTTTTCTAATCCCACATTTTTTCTAGTCACATAATTATAATGCACAATCTTATCATGAGGTGTTGTTTTTATTGTTGTTACGGTTTTAAAAAAAATAAAAACTTTCTGTCCTCCAAAAGAAATTTCCTAAAAATCAAAAGCTTCAGGTTAGGGGCAAAACTACAAAATGAAACTATTTCAAGAGACAATTACGGGACAATAATTTGATGGCGCGTTCCCAATGGGATATACCCAAAAGACAAAAAAAAAACCCAGAAAAAAACGTCTTAAATGGATTTTCAACAATCACATTGTTTAAGGTACTGTTGTTATGTTATTCTGAGATGATATGTGTGTATTGTGGGGGACTGGGGCCAGTAGGGAAGACTTGACTTGGACTAGTACCCCAGGTGCAGAAATAATAAATGACTGTGAGTCTGGACTCATCCAGGACATGGAGTCTGGCCGTAACAGATTATCCTGTGGGCTGACCCTCTGCTAGGGAGGCTTGGGCAGTCAGGTGGATGAGCAGAAATGACTCTACTTATTGAATGCTTTCCACATGCTGGCATGGTCCTAAACATTTTGCATGTATCTCCTTGTTTAACTCTCACAAAAACCCTATGAGTTTGGTACTATTATCCCATTTCAGAGATGGACAAAATGAGGGCTCAAGACTAAGGCTCTTTCTCTAGCTAGTAAGAAACAGTGTGAGAATAGGAATCTGGGTGGGATGGCTCAGCAGGGGTCAGCAAACTTTATTTAAAGGCCACATGAATCCAAATGAAATGAAACCACTACCCAGAAAGGTATCTGCACCCCATGTTCACTGATGCATTATTTACAATAGCCAAGACAGGGAAACAACCTAAGTGCCTCTCAATGGATAAAGAAAAGGTGATATGGATAGATAGATAGATAGATAGATAGATATAAATATAAATAAATATACAATTCAGCCATTAAAAAATAAGCAAGTCTTGCCATTCGCAACAACCTGAATGGAAGTTGATGGCATTATGCTATGTAAAATAAGTCAGGCAGAGAAAGACAAATACTGTATGGTCTCGCTTACATGTGGAATTTAAAAAAGAAAAAATAAATAAACATATAGAAACAGAGTAGAATGGTGGTTGCCAAGGGCTGGGGATGGGGGAAATGGGGAGATGTTGGTCAAAGGGTACAGACTTCTAGTTATAAGATAAATAAGTTCTGAGAACCTATCATACAGCATGGTGACTATAGTCAACAATTTTGTATACTTCAAAGTTGCTAAGGGATTACACCTTAAAGTTCTCACCACAGACACATAAAAAATAAATATGTGAAGTAAGGCGATGGATGTGTTAACTACCCTTATTGTGGTAATCATTTTGCAATACATTCATATAACAAATCATCACGTTGCACACCTTAAACTTATACAATGTTTTATGTCAATTATATCTCAATAAAGCTGGAGGTGGGGGATGCACAGAGTAAGTATTTTCAACTTTTCAGGACAAATGGTCTCCATCACAATGACTCAACTCTGCCATTAGAGCATGAAAATAATCATAGACAATATGTAAACAAATGGGAGAGGATGTGTTCCGATAAACTTTCATTTTACGTAAACAAATTGTGCTACATCCATTGAATGGAATATTATTCAGCCATATAAAGGAATGATTCATAATAAAATGCATTGATTCACGCTACAATATGAATGAAACTTGAAAACTTTATGCTCAATGAAAAGAAAGCCAGACACAGAAAGTCACATATTGTTTGATTCCATTTATATGAAATGACCAGAATAGGTAAATCCACAGAGACAGAAAGCAGACTGGCAATTGCCAGGGGCTGGTAGATGACAGAAAGTAACTGCTTAATGGCTACAGGGTTTTATTTTGGGGTGATGAAAATTTTGGAACTAGATTAGATATAGGTGATGGTTGTACAAAATTGCAAATGTACTAAATGCCACAGAATTGTACACTTTTAAATGGTTCACTTTATGTTAGGTGGATTTCACCTTGAAAAAAAAACAAAAAACAAAAAAAATTGTTTACAAAACAGATAGTCAATGCATAGGCTGTGGTTTGCCCAGTCTTGCTTTAAAACATCTCTTCTATGTGGCACATATATACAATGGAATATTACTCAGCCATAAAAAAGAATGAAACTGGGCTTCCCTGGTGGCGTAGTGGTTGAGAGTCTGCCTGCCAATGCAGGGGACACGGATTCGTGCCCCGGTCCGGGAAGATCCCACATGTCACGGAGCAGCTGGGCCCGTGAGCCATGGCCGCTGAGCCTGCACGTCTGGAGCCTGTGCTCCGCAACAGGAGAGGCCACAGCAGTGAGAGGCCCACGTACTGCAAAAAAAAAAAAGAATGAAACTGAGTTATTTGTAGTGAGGTGGATGGACCTAGAATCTGTCATACAGAGTGAAATAAGTCAGAAAGAGAAAAACAAATACCGTATGCTAACGCATATATATGGAATTTAAAAAAGCGGTACTGGTGAACCTAGTGACAGGGCAGGAATAAAGACGCAGATGTAGAGAATGGACTTGAGGACACAGTGTGGGAAGGGGAAGCTGGGAGGAAGTGAGAGGGTAGCATTGACATATATACACTACCAAATGTAAAATACTTAGCTAGTGGGAAGCTGCTGCATAGCATAGGGAGATGAGCTCGGTGCTTTGTGACCACCTAGAGGGGTGGGATAGGGAGGGTGGGAGGGAGGCTCAAGAGGGAGGGGATATGGGGATATATGTATTCATATAGCTGATTCATTTCGTTGTACAGCAGAAACTAACACAACATTGTAAAGCAATTATACTCCAATAAAGGTGTGAAAAAATTAAAAAATAATAAAAACATCACTTTATGTTAGGTGAATTTCACCTTGAAAAAAAAACAAAAAATGTTGTTTACAAAACAGATAGTCAATCCATAGGCTGTGGTTTGCCCAGTCTTGCTTTAAAACATCTCTTCAATGTGGCACATATATACAATGGAATATTACATCTCTTCACAAAACCCAGAGCTGAATTTTAAAATGTAGGCATATACAAAACATGGAAACAACCTAAATGTCCATCGACAGATGAACTGATAAAGAAGAAGTGGTACATATATACAATGGAATACTACTCAGTCATAAAAAGGAATGAAATAATCCATTTGCAGCAACATGGATATGACTAGAGATTATCATACTAACTGAAGTAAGTCAGAGAAAGACAAATACCATATGATATCACTTATATGTGGAATCTAAAATATGGCACAAATAACCTATCTACAAAACAGAAACAGACTCACAGACATAGGGAACAGACTTGTGGTTGCCAAGGGGGATGGGGGTGGGGGAGGGAAGGACTGGGAGTTTGGGATTAGCAAATGTAAACTGTTATATATAGGATGAATAAACAAGGTCCTACTGTATAGCACTGGGAACTATATTCAGTATCCTGTGATAAATCATAATGGAAAAGAATATTTTAAAAAAGAACGTCTCAAGACTTCCCTGGCGTTCCAGTGGTTAAGACTCCACACTACCACTGCAGGGTGCACAGGTTCAATCCCTGGTCAGGGAAATAGGATCCCACATGCCATAAGGTGTGGTCAAAAAAAAAAAGAATGTCTCTATGTGTATAACTGAGTCACTTTGCTGTACAGCAGAGATTGGCACGACATTGTAAATCAACTATATTTCAATTAAAAAAATTAAATTTAAATAAATGTAGGCATATAAAATCTTATCTCAGAGACGTGCACATAAGTTTTTATTATTATTATCAGGTTCTTCATTATTATTATCATTACTGTTACCAAAATGAATGTTATTAACTCTGATCTTGGCCCCAAGCCCAGCCCTGCCCCGCCCCAAGTTCCTTTTCCTCTGGCCTCTGGCCTCAATCCCAGGTTCACTTCAGATCCAAAGCCCAGGGTTCTGTCTCTCTGTGCCAATGCTACCTCCATTAGAGATGACCCCAGGCCCTGGGTACTCTTATGAGACCCCTGGTCTGTCTGCAGCCTGGAGGGGCCTTGGCATATCCTGGCAGTGGGCCTCATGAAGTGGGAGGGAAGCAGGGGCGGGAAATGACTCATCATGGGAATCCCAGCCTTTGTGCTGCCTCCCAGGCCCAGCCAAGACCAGGTGCGCTGGTGTGTGGGTGTCTGCATGTGTGTGTTTCAGAGCCTAACCTCAAATTGACCCCACATCCTCAATCAGGTCTATGGTGTACTCAACAGTCACTCCCTGCTACCCATCTGGTCCCTGACCTGTGGTGGGCATTTCTGGACATCCCAAGAGAATTCAACATCTCCTAGTCTGGGGGAGATGGAACCAGACAGAGAAACTCTAGACCTTGTATGGACAGGTCTGGGTCAAAGGTAGGAATCCCGGGCTAGGGAGCCAGAATGGGAGAAGTGGGGAGCCAGGGGTAATCAAGGAGCCTTCCTGAAGGAAGGGTCCTACCCAAGAAGGTCACAAATCCCAGATAGACCCTGAGGGAAATGTTGGCTGGCCATGACATGTCCCTGACTCCAATACAGCCCAGCTCCTACCACAAACTTCAGGCTTTAAACGGGTATCAAGGCTGCCCATCTGGCTGGCCCAAGAATTACTGGGCGTGAAGTTGCTCTGTAGCCAGTCTGCAAACACTTGCCCAGCATGAAGAGGTATAATTACTCTGACCCTGACCTAGCCACAGGATAGTGAAAACATGCACTGGGCTTGGAGTCTTCCCCAGGTTCTAGCTATGTGACCTTGCACAAGTTACTTAACATCTCTGAGCTCACCCTCCTGCTGGGTAGAATGAGCATAAATTGGCAGTTAAATAAAATTGTAAGGGTCTCTCCACAGCCACAATCAGTGGGAGAATCAGAGGGACAAACCCAAGGTCCATGATGCCACATCAGGGTCATTCCCAGACCAAGCAGACATTAGGTGAGGATCTCATGTGACAGTTACCCCGCAACATCCTGGGGGCTAACCCCTGGTGGATGTAGGGCCTGGATGAAGTTAAAGCAAGGGAGGCACAAAGACAGGATCAGAATTCCTGATTTTTCCTTTCACTTCTGGCTCCAAGATGTCTAAGCACAGCACTGCCCCTGACCCTGTCTTTATTAAAATGTTGATATTTGGTTCATCATGGATTTTTTCTGCATTTCTTTTCGTCTTTTAAAGCATTGTGCTCGAATATTATTTATCTTGATGCTGAGATTTTCGGCACCACCTTAAAGTTTACACCCTCACTCTCCTCACGCTAATCCTGCACCGGATGGACACACAGCCCACATCTTCCACGTGGTTCTATCAGGCAGAGCCCCTGACCCCAAATCCTCAGAAACTGGGACGTGGAGGAGGAGATTTCCTCAGAATCTCCTGGGGAGCAGCCTCTATTCATCCTCCTCTCTTAGCATCTAACTCTGTGAGCCCCTACTGTGTGTCCAGCTTTGTGCTAGGCCATGCTGAGTGCCCAGAAAGAGGACACTCAATATCTAAGTAGGTCCCCTGGGGAATCCCAGGCCTGGCTTAGCCTGGGCACTCCCAGGCCCGCCCAAGGCCCGCCCTGTGCTGAGTGCCCAGCCCGGTGGGTCTCCTGGAAATTCCCCAGGCTAGTTTCGAGATGGGAGGCCAACAGTGAAGTAATTTACACGGCAGCCCCAGCCATGATGAGCCCATCCCACCCGATGCTGGATAAAGAGGAGGAGGGCTCTCTTCAGCAGGACTTGGCCACAGGCACCAGAGGAAGAGGGAGGACCCCTCACTGCCAACCCAGGTGAGCCCAGAAGTCCGCTCCGGGGACAAAGCCAGGGTCCCAAACACCCCAGCCCAATTCCTGCTCTCAGCTACCTCTGGTAGCTTGGGATCCGGAGCTGGAATGAGATGAGAGATGACATCTTCGGGTCTCCCTACGCTACTTCAACAAAAACAATCCTCGGCCCCTGCACTCATCCTCTGCCTGAGGCTAAAGTGCTGGCATCAAAGAAAGCAGAGGCAGCACCGAGTTCAGGCCTCTCCTTCTCTCCTCACCCTCATCGCAGCCAGTCTTACCAGTCGGGCGGCACCTGAGAGTCCCCTCTGGTGGCCAGAAGCAGCTACAGAACGATCACCATAGGAAGGGTGGATTGCTGCATTAGCCTCAGTTTACCTCTCCTGGGGAATGGGCAGAGTTTGCTGGAATCTGAACTACCTAGTTTCCAGGCCACTCCTGCAATGCGCTTGGCTTACTGACCATTGACCTCACCCTGGGAGGAACAGGATAGGATGGGGGAAGCCCCTGAGACCCAGATGACGTTGAACCAGGGCACTCTGTACCCACGCCACCACTGCCTCCCGCCCACAGCTCTGCAAGTGGCAGCCGTGTCATTCACCGCTGGACTTTGACAGTAGCCAAAGGCACTCTCAGTTCTCCATGCTTGTCTCCTTCCAGCTCTGCCAAAGTCTCCACTGAGGTAAACTGGATACTTCCCCTGGAAACTGGAAGCCCACAATGGTGGTCCAGGCTATCCTATGGATCCTGTACGGATTGCTGCTGCAGCCGGAGCCAGGCACAGGTAGGTCAAAAGGAAGAGGCCTGAGGCCAGGACTCTTATTTCAGCAGAAGTATACTGCTGCCCCTCTGTGTCCAGCCCTGTACAGGGTGAGGCTAGATCCAGGAGGCCCCAGTCTCAAGGAACCTCCAGTCTGGGAACACAGATGCTCCCAGCCCCCTAGGATCAGGGCAAGGGCTGGGGGAAGAAACTGGGGCCAAAAGAGCAAAAATCAGGAAGGCTTCCTGCAGGAGGGGACATAGATCTAGGACAGGAAGAAGAATTTTACTTGGTGGTGAAGCAGGAAAGGACATTTTAGGCAGAAAGAAGAACAAAGCTAGAGAGGAATCACTGAGTGAACTGTCTGGAGAAGAACCTGAATTCCAGCAGTCAGCAGAGTGTAAGGATTAAGACTTCCTATGTTCAAATCCTGCCTCTGCCACTTCCTAGCTATGTGATCTTAGGTAGATAATTTAACCTCTCCACGTTCATAGGGTCCTTGTGAAGATTAACTGGGTTGTTATATAAGTCACCTAGAATGGTGCCTGGCACATAGTAAAGGTTTAATTATTCAACAACCCACCCCAGCTCTGAGTCCCAGACTTCTAAGTTCCAAGTTCAGCCATAGACATTTCTCCCACAAGGCACAGGCCCACCCTCCCCTGGACATCGTTTGAGACATCGTTTCCCTCTAAAATTCCCCAAACTCCAATCCATCATGAAAAACGGTCCATCTTTCCCTCAAAATATCTGGAGACTCTGCCCACTCTTGTCCATCACAGCGTCACCATCCTGGCTTCAGCCACCTTCATTGCTTACCTCCAAACTCTCTCCCCTTCTCTACTCTGGTCCCCCCAAAATCTATTCTCCACACAGCACTCAAAGGAGCAATCAGAATTCCAACCTGGCCATGTATCTCCCCTGCTCATGACCCTGCCATGGCTCCCCAGTGCTCGCTGATAGTCTAAGCTCCTTAACTTGTTGTCTGTGCCTCAGTTTCCTCACCTACACAAGGACAATGTCAGACATCATAAGATTGTCCAACGAAGGCAGGGGGCATTGAGAAGATGTAGAAACGGCAGGGGGAGGCTCAGTAACAGGTGGTGCTGGGCTGCTGGGCTAATACCATCCCTCCTCCTTCAGCGACCCTGCCCCTGCTCATGGACTCTGTCATCCAGGCACTGGCTGAGCTCGAGCAGAAGGCACCAGCCACCGAGGCTGGCCACACTGCCTCTTCATGGCTGCTGTCAGCCCACGACTCTTGTGCCCACAACCCTCTCCAACACTTCTTGCTGGAGGAGCAGAGTCTCAAGACCACCATGCTGGATCCTCCTTCACTGAGCCCAGAGCTTCAAGGCCTGACCATGGAGGTGGCGAGACATGGTGTGTGGGACGGGAAGGAATGCGGGGTGGTGCTGGCACCCGATGGCTCAACCGTGGCTGTGGAGCCTCTTCTGGCAGGGCTGGAGGCAGGGCTGCAGGGGAACAGGGTCGTAAACCTGCCCTTAGACAGCACGGGCACCCCTCCGGACGCTGGCGTCACCTTTCCTGACTTTGGAGCCACGGTTCCTGATGTAAGAGCCACCTCCCCAGGACTCAGGGATACCTCTTCAGATGTCACCTGGGCAGATGTCGGAGCTGTGTCTCCAAACGTTAGAGCCACAGATCTAGATGTCCAAGTCACCTCTCCAGATGTCCAAGCCTCCTCAGCAGATACCAAAGCCAAGTTCCCAACCACTGTGGACAGCCTCCTAGTGGTCACCCTGGCCAGAGACCTGGGCCTGAACTTCCTCCAGGGCCCTCAGACCTGGAGCCATTCACTGGGAACTGAGGGTTGCTGGGACCAGCTCTCTCTTCCCCGGACCTTCACGCTCCTGGACCCTGAAGCATCAACCCTCACCACGGCCTTCCTCAATGGTGCCCTGGATGGGGCCCTCCTTGGAGACTACCTGAGCCGGTCCCCTGAGCCCCGGCCACCCCTCAGCCACCTGCTGAGCCAGTACTACGGAGCCGGGGTAGCAGGAGACCCAGGATTTCGCAGCAACTTCCGACGGCAGAACGGAGCTGCTCTGACTCCAACTCCCATTCTGACCCAGCAGGTATGGGGGGCCCTCATCCTGCTGCAGAGGCTGGAGCCAGCACACCCTCAACTTCAGGGTATGAGCCAAGAACAGCTGGCACAGGTGGCCACCCATGCTACCAAGGAGTTCACTGAGGCCTTCCTAGGTGAGAAGGGCCCCCACCCCCTGTAATGCTCCTTCTCATATATACAGACATTCTCAGTGCCCCACAGGTCAGGAGGATCTAGGACTGGGGGATTCCAGAGGGGGAAATAAGGGCTTTGGCTGGGAGGCCAACAGGACTAGGATGCTGTTAGATTTAGTTAAGTTAGATCCCAATGGGGGCCAGTGTGGTGTGAGACTGAACTGTCCCCAAATCTGGGAAGAGACTGAAGGGATGATCCTTATATGCGCTCTTAGTGTGGGAGGAGGCGGCAGGCAGAGAAACGCTTGCTTACTCCCGTGCTGGACTCTCTTCCTCTCAGGGTGTCCAGCCATCCACCCACGTTGCCGCTGGGTCGCGGCCCCGTACCAGGGCCGCCCGAAGCCACTGCAGCTGCCGCTCGGGTTCTTGTATGTACACCACACATACGTGCCCGCGTCACCCTGCACGGACTTTGAGCGCTGCGCCGCCGACATGCGCTCTATGCAGCGCTTCCACCAGTATACTCGCGGCTGGGACGACATAGGCTACAGGTGGGCGGCAACCTGCAAGTCGCTGGCAGGGCGGACCAAGTGGTGGTGCAGTGTAGAGCCTGGGGGCGCAGAGCCTGACTGAGGGGGGCGGGGTTTGGACTTGAGCCAAGCTGGCAAGGAGTTTAGGGTGGGTGGAGCCAGTGTGGAGAGGGGAGCGGCCTAGACTAGGATCCGGGCCTTAACATGGAGCAGAAATAGCTTAACAGTGGATTCCTGAGTTTGGGGTGGGAACTAGGAAAGGAGTCCGGACTTGGGAGAGGAGCAGGACCTGTGGTAGCGGCTGAGTCTGGGACGGGGCAGTGATGGGATATGACCTAAGACAGAAAAGGGCTCTGAATTGGGCAGGAGTTGGACTTGAGACAATGGGGAGGGAGCTGGGTAGAAAGAGATGAGGCCAATGTTGGGGGTAGATCCAGAGAAACGGGACGGTTTCTGGGGTGGCATTAGGTCGGGGAGTGGGACACGGCTGGACGGGGTAGCGTCAGCGCGACCGGGCGGGACTTGGGGTGGCGGCGGCCCTTGGCACAGGTGCGGAAACTGGGGTAGAGGGCCAGATGAGAGACGGGGCCTCACGCCAAGTGGTGCATGCTTCCTTCTCTCCTCGCAGTTTCGTGGTGGGCTCAGACGGCTACGTGTACGAGGGCCGCGGCTGGCACTGGGTGGGTGCGCACACACTCGGCCACAACTCCCGCGGCTTCGGCGTGGCCTTGATAGGCAACTACACTGCGGAGCGGCCCGCAGAGGCCGCGCTGCGCGCGGTGCGCGACGAGCTCCCGCGCTGCGCTGTGCGCGCTGGCTTCCTGCGGCCAGACTACGCGCTGCTCGGCCACCGCCAGCTCGTGCGCACTGACTGCCCGGGCGACGGGCTCTTCAACCAGCTGCGCACCTGGCCGCACTTCGACAAGGTGAGTCCCCGACGCCTGCACTACCTCGGCCTGAGGCCCATCTGTCCACACAAGCTCAGCACGGCCCCTGATCCCTGCCTGCTTGCCTAACCTCAGCAGGCCCCTCACTCCTTCCTGTAACCCTGTGCCCACACAGCCTCAGTCAGGACCCTGAACCCCCTTGCAGCTCGTCTGTTCAGGCAATCTAGACTCAGACTCCAGTCATTCTGCTTGCAATATAGCCTACCCACTCTGCCACTCTGTCTGCACAACCTCATCCCAGCCACCCAAACTTGCCCTCATCCTTGCCCCTTACCCAAAGCCCCGCCCCCACCCATCCACACAACACTGACCCAGACTGTGACCCTCTACAGAAAACCCTTTTACCTACACAGCTTCTGTCCAGCCCCTAACCTAGTATTGCAATCCTCTGCTCAGACAATCTCAGAGTCTCAGAGAGACAATCCTCTCCTGAGGATGCTTGCTAGCCCCAGCCTTCCTGACCCTTGACGACAACTCTTACGCTGGAGCAATCCAGGCCCAGTCAGCACAACCTCAGCCTGATGACTGCACCCCAACCTCTGATCATGATCACAAAAACACCTCTATAACATCCCTGTGCTATCTAGCTGTACCTTCAAGCTACCACTCCGTTTCATTTCGCTGGCCTGCCGTTGGCATTGTACCTGCCCCCTCACTTTGGGCCCCTGTCCTCTTACCATCTAGGGTGCCACCATGAGGAAGGCAGACCCAGCCCCATGACCCCTCACCCACCCCACCGCCAAACCTCACACTCCCTTGTCTTTTTTAGAACGTGAAACCAAGAACTGCCAGGAGGGCCTCTAGGAGATCCAGGAGGGCCTCTAGGTGATCCAGTAGGAGGCCACCTCCAACGATCCTGCTAGCCACAGACCTCCAATAAAGAGACCATGGGAAGAAAGCCTGTGTCCATGCATCATCTGCGTTTGCACATTCTGTCTTAGTTTAGGGTTGCCCAGAAGCAGACCCTGGGACAAGAATCCTTGTCGATAAGTAGTCGTCTGAGCAGTGATCCCAGGACATGTCAGCTGGGGAATAAGGAAGCGACACAGGGAAGGGAAGGCAGCTGGGAAAGGGTGCTTTATCAGGCATGTGGGTATGGGAGGCACGTGGAGCTCAATCCCACCAGGGACCTTTGGGGGAAAGTGTAGGTCACACACCGCAGAGTCATCCCACTCAAAGGGCAAGGCAGCTGGAGTACTGATCCTCCAACTTCCATAGTCATTGGCTGAGGGCTGCTCCCAGGGCAGTGTTAATGTGTTGGCACTTTGGGACTGCTTGTTGCACGGGCAGTGTGGACTCCACCTGTCAGAGAAAGTCCTCCAGCAAAAATGCAGGGAGTTGGGAGTGGGGCCCGTATGCAGTGAAGTGGTACAGGCTCAGAGATATGGTGGAACACAGGGAGACTCTACCTGTATGTGCAGTGAGTGGACTGAGTGTGGTAAGAATGAGGTGGGCATAGCTAAGGTATGTGCACCCGCAAGAACATGTCCAGCACCAGGAAAAGGATTTTTGACCCTCGCTGGAGACCCTCTTCCTCAGGACAGGTTATAGAATGTTCAAGGCCCAGTGCGAAATGAAAAATGCAGGCCCTGTCCAAAAAGTTAAATCAAGCGCAATGCAGAGCCCTTCTGAGCCCGGTGACTGCACAGGTCACATGCTCGTGAAGGCAGTCCTACCCATCCCACCCTGTGAATTCCGGTCACGCTTGCCTTTGCACAAGCCGTTCCTTCTACCTGGCGTGTTCTTCCCATGACCAGCTCCTCCTCATGCTCAGCCCTCCTGGATTTTTCCAGCTCAAAGTGCATCACTTCTGCTCAGCCTCTACTCTGTCTATTTGCTTCCAAGTCTTCACCAGCTAGAAATGTCCTGCATTCATGTTCAAGATTTGTCTCTCTTGCTGTACTGTGAGCTCCAGGAAGGCAGGAACCAAGTTTATTTTGTTCCTTGTAGCTTTTCCAGTACCCAGCACATAGTAGGCATTCAGGAAACATTTGCTGAATAAACAAAGTGTCCCATTATAAACCTTCTGAAACTGATGTTATCATCTTGTACAAATCAGGAAACCAAGGCTCTGAGAGAGGAAATGACTTGCCTGAGGTCACACAGTGAGAGAAGGACCAGCTGGCACTCAAACCCACTCTGGGGCCAGTGGGCCAGAATTCTACTGACTCTCAAGTTATCTCACTTATTACTCAGAACAGCATGTGGCCACCTCTTTTTTCAAGTAAATACTTATTGTGGTATCATAGAGATATAAGAAAGGGCACCAAACTGTGTGGTTAATGAATTTTCACAACAGAACATACCCATGTCATCAACACCCAGCTCAAGAAATACAACAGGTTAAATTTATATTATGTGAATTTCACCTCAATTTAAAAAAAAAAAACCCACCATGATCAGCTACCAGAAGCCTCCGTTGTGCTTCCCCACCTCCCCAGTCTCTGGCCCTTCCAAAGGAAACCAATATCCTGAATTGTTAAACAGAGTTTTGCCTGCTTTGGAACTTCATATAAATGGAAGCACACAGTGTTTACTCTTCATTGTTTGGGTTTTTTTGCTCAACATTGTGATTCATCTGAGTTCGATCCTTCTTATTGATACATAATATCCCACTGTGTAAAGAGACCACAATTTATTCATTCTACAGTAGATGCACACTTGGGTTGTTTTCCGTTTGGCGCTATCATGAATAGCGCTGGTGGGCATGTCTGTTGGGTGTATACCTAGCAGTGGAACTGCTGGGTCAGAGGAGAAGGGTGTGGTCAATGTTCATAGGTCACAACAGTTTTCCAACTTGGATGAATCAGTCTACACTCTGACCAGCAGTGGATGAGAGTTCCAGCATTTAGTCAGCATGGGCCCATTTTGCAGAGGAGGTCACTGAGGCTCAGAGAGGGGCATGTGCTGCCTCCTGGTCAGTGAGAGATTCTGAGTCCTGCTCTGTCACCTCCTCTCCTCTTGCATCCTGCCCTCACTGTGCCCTCCCAGCTTGGCTGTGGGGTGGGGTGGGACAGACAGGGTCACGTGGAGTTGCGTTCAGCGGGAGGAAGCCAGGCAGGGTGCAGACGGCTGCTGATTCTGGGGCTGGTCAGGAAATCAAGGTAAGAGAGGGAGTGCATATGGCCCCCAAGGGGGTTCTCTGGGGGCAGAGCTGAGAGTAGGGAGGGGGCCAAGATGAAGACAACATGTGGGCAGACACTGGGCAGAATTGTCACCCTATCATCCCCCAGGAGAATCTCTGCCATGGACCCACCTTCGCCGAGCCTGGCCTCCCAAACCCAGCCAGCAGCCCCATCGCCGCTAACCTCCTACCACTGGCACTCAGGAGGTTGTGGGGAGAAGGGGGCTGGAGGGTTCCGCTGGGGCCGCCTTGCAGGATGGGGGAGGGCGCTGAGCCACCAGGAGCCCACAGTCAGCAGCCAGCCGGCCCCTCGCTCGCTGTTTCGTCGTGTCCTCTCTGCGCCCCACAAGGAGTCGCGCTCGAGCCGCCTCCGAATATCCAAGACCCTCTGGGGAAGGCATAAGAGCCCACCGCTGGAGTCAGAACCAGAGCCAGAGACCTCAGGTACATGGCTCCCCCACCCAGGCTGGGAGGCCCAGATGCTTGGGTTTTGTCTGCCTCCGGAGCATCAGCCTTACAGACACAGGAAGTTGTGGGGAGTGCAAAAGCCCGACAGGAAGTGGCTGGGGCCCGGCTGGCTGCCCTCTTCTCTCTCTCCCCCTTACCCAGGGCCTGGGCATGGTGGGAGTGGCTAGGGACCTGTGAGCTGGGGGTCCAGCCCTGGGAAGGGACAGGGAATAGACTGATGGTAGCACGGTCCAGATGCCAAATGGCTCTTGGCCCCAGTAGGTCTCTCCTCACATTCAATGGCCCAGGCTTATTCTCTCCTGCCTGGATACCCATCTCTGCTGCCTCCTGCTCTCCTGCCCTCCAGCCTCCATGTCTTAGTTTCTTCACTTCCTTGAGCCTCAGCTTCCCCATAAGTTAAATGGGAATCATGATTCCTACCTTGAAGGATATATTATTTCATTCGTTCATTCATTCATTCAAACAGAGGTCTGTGAGCATTTACTACGTTCTAGGCCTGCCCTGATTTAGACCCTGAGGACACAGCAGTGAACAAAACGGACGAAACTGCCTGCCCTGTGGAGCTCATAGTGTAGTGGGTGTGACAGACAGCAAACAAACAAGAAAATGACAGATGGGGCTAAGTGTCACACAGAGGGATCTAGAACAAACAAGAAAATGACAGATGGGGCTAAGTGTCACACAGAGGGATCTAGAAGAGTAAAGGATATCATGAGGACTGGAGCTCATGAATGTAACGCTGGTCTAGGACTCAGCACATTTTATGTGATCCGTTAGCAAGTGGGAGTCATCATTTATTCCCCTGGTGGTAAAACAATGGGACAGACAGGTAATCTGGGCGGCCTGATCCAGCCCTCCTCTCCCGGAAGCTCATCTGCTTCTCATCATTCATATTCCCACTTTGCAGAGGCATCCCTTCAGCCCCCTCCACGGTGTCAGGATCCAGTGAGAGCTCTCTAACAAGCAGACCTGCTCCTCCCCTACTCAAACACCTCCATGGCTCCTCATACCTCCAGGATAAAACCCCAGCTCTTCTAACTGACACCCAAAGCCCCACACTAATCTCTTCCTGAACCTTCCCCTCCAGCCTCCAAGCCCTCCAAGCCCTTCTCACCCTTCCCTTTATTTCCCTGGGCCAGGCCATGTGCCACCTCCCAGGCTTTGCTCAAGCCATTCATGCCACGATCTCCTCCATCTTTGTCAAAACCCAATCTGTTATTCAGGACCCATTGCAGGGGACTTCCCTGGTGGTCCAGTGGTTAAGACTCCATGCTTCCACTGCGGGGGGCTCAGGTTCTATCCCTAGTTGGGGAACTAAGATCCCACATGCCACGCAGCATGGCCAAAAAATTAGAGAAAAAAAAAAAAAGACCCATTGTAAACTTACTCTCTCTGGGAGGCCTTCCTACTGCACTTCTCCCAACCCTGCCCTTCTTCTGTTCCTTTCTCAGACTTTGAACACTTTTCCCTTTAGACTTGTTATTTATGTAAGGAACCAAGGCTGCTGTCCTGTTTTTTAACCTCTTGGACCTGCCCACTGTCTTGCTTAAGAGAAGAATGCTTGTATGTACACGACCCTTGAGTATGGGCTCTGTTAGTGCCAGCCAGGCCCTGGAACAAAGGCTTAGTTTCCTTGAAGGAAACTATGAAAAGGAAAGAAGGAAAATTAGCAAGTAACGTTATTTCCATTTTCAGTGCATTGCTCGCAGTGAGATCAGACCACCACAAGGCTGAACCCTCTCGGAAGATCTGTTGCGACCTTTATCTTTGTTCTTTATTTATCATGCATTTAAAATGAGATGCAGAAGCATTTAACATACTATGTAAATATGGACCTCTTAAAATTAAAATTTCATTGGAAATGCTTTCAGTTCAGCAACATCTTAGCTATTTGTTAGTTCTTTTGTGTTGTCTTATCAAAGTTTAATGGATACAGTTCCATAGTTGTTGATGTGTTTGTGTGTATGTTCGATTTGTGTAAAGATGGTACTAAGTCAATTAAAAAAGAGAGAGAGAGAAGAATGCTTGTATCCGAAGCCCAGCTCAGTGACTCACAAGCTGTGTGACCCTGGGCAAGTCACTCAATTTCTATGTGTTTTCAGTTTCCTCCTTGGTAAAATGGGTGTTATAATAGCCCATCGAATGGCTTTTGGAGGATTAAATGAGAGGTGTGTGAAGCAGTAAACACAGTACGCGGGGCACATAGTCGGTGGGGCTGTGTCCACCACCCATCACCACCCATGGTTAGTGGGGACAAGGCCCGGAGAGGGGTGGAGGCTTGTCCAACACCTGACATGGCTGCTGGGTGGGTTGGGAAGAGGGGGCACTTAGGAGGGAACCCTTGATGAGCCTTGGGGAGTGGAGAGGTTGTTCTGAGGGAGAAGAAAGGACTCCCACGTCCCCAGCACCTCCTCCTCTACCCAGAGCCTGAGCCGGAGCTGGAGCCCCCTGCCCCACAGATCCCAGAGGCCCCCCCACCCGACGTGCCCATCTGGAACATCGGGGCCTTCACCCTATTTGATGGGAGGCTGGTGCTGCTTGGGGGTGAGGAGGAGGTAAGAGGGGACACCTGGGCAAGGGGAGGAAAGGAGAGGAAGGAAGAGAGACAGAACAGTGGTAACGGCGGGGGA
Source organism: Globicephala melas (assembly GCF_963455315.2). Classification (NCBI taxonomy): domain Eukaryota; kingdom Metazoa; phylum Chordata; class Mammalia; order Artiodactyla; family Delphinidae; genus Globicephala; species Globicephala melas. The sequence continues at coordinate 157,762,918 of NC_083316.1, read as the reverse complement.
TGAGGGGGCATAACAGAAAGGCGTCTGCCTCTCCCTCTGTCTGTCTGCCTGCCTCTCCTTTCTGACCACCCACCCTTTTGGGGGGACAGCGTCCTTGCAGGCCCCGGGTGGGGAGTGCTAGTTCCGAGGGCAGCATCCAGGTGGCCTTGGGGAACCTCAGGGATCCAGGTAAGCTTGAGAGATGGGGGCTGGGGATTGGGGAGCCTCTCAAGGTGGGGCAGAATCCACGATGATCCCACCCCCCAACCTTCCACCCCTGACCACCCACAGATCGGATCTCTGGAAAGACCGAGCCAGAGGCCGCTGGCCCCAACGAGGTCCACAACATTCGGGTAAGTGGGGGGGTGGAGGGGAGAGCAAAGACTTTCCGACCTTCAGAGGTGAAAGGGGGACTCTTCCTGGGTGATCTTAGGCAGGTCACTGACCCTCTCAGGATCATAGTGTCCATATCTGTCAAATGGAGCCAGAAAGAGAAGCTCCTGCTTGGGGCTGTTTATGAAAAGTCCATAGAGAATGTAGGAAAGCATGTGATTGGTGCTTTAGAAATGGGAGCTGTTGATTGCCTTTAATATTCCTGCTAATATAGCCTGAGGTTGTGATCCCTCGAGACCAACAGATCTTCCAGGACACCCTGGGGGGAAGGGAGCTGAGGAGGGAACACAGGGTTCTGCCCAGCTGACATCCCCCTCCCCACAGGGGCTGCTCAAGCGGCTGAAAGAGAAGAAAAAGGCCAAATCGGAGCTAGGAGCCAATGCTTCCCAGGATGGGTAAGGGTCTCTGAGGAGCTGGAGGGGCTGGGAGTCAACATTGCCCCTTCCCCTCCTCCTGCCTATAATTCTGACTTTCACCAAATATCCCCTGTGGCCCTCTGTGTCCTGCCCCACGTTGGGCAATGCTGGGGCCACTGAAAGACCCTTAGCATTGAGCCAGCCCTCTGTTGAATGGTGGGGGCAGAGTCTGACACAATAACTCTAAAACTGCAGCTGAGTCAACACCTTGGTCTGGGAGTGTGTCAGGGAAGGGACACTTGAGCTGAGATCTGAAGGATAGATGGAAGTTAACTAGGCTGAAAGGGTCAGGAAAAGCATTCCAGGCAGAGGGAACAGCAAGTGCAAAGGTCAAGAGGACAGATGAAGTGACAAAAACAAGGCCAGTGTGACTGGAGTTCAGACAGCGAATTAAGTGTCAAAAGGAGGATTCAAGTCCAATTTAGGTTCAAGTCCCTCCTGGCTTCCACCCTTCAGGCTGTAAGGGGTAGTTGGGGTGGAGGAGGGGTAGTGGGTAGGAATGACAGCTTGTTCATGTGCGCCTTCACCAGACCCCCCAGTGCTCTGGGCTCTCGGGAATCGCTGGCCAAGCTTTCGGAACTGGACCTGGGCGCCGAGCGGGACGTGCGGGTCTGGCCACTGCACCCCAGCCTCCTGGAGGAGCCCCACTGCTTCCAGGTACGTGCAGGCAACTCTCCGCCTCGCCTGACCCTTTGGCTCCACCCTTGGTCTCAACCGCACGCTGGATGCCCCTCCTCAACAGGTAACGTGGGCGGGCGGGAGCCGCTGCTTCTCCTGTCGCTCGGCTGCTGAGAGAGACCGCTGGATAGAGGACATTCGTCGCCACTTCCAGCCTAGTCAGGTCGGTAGTGCGCAAGGTCGGACCTGGAGACCCCTCCCACAGCCCGGGCCTCCCCCCTTCCACCCACCCCAAATCCCACTCGCCCCAAAACCTTGCCCCTTGGACACACCTGCCCCCCTACACTTTTGCAGCCACTCCGAGATCCTCCCCGCCACTTGCATCTATTACCAGCCCCTTGCACAGCTCGGATTGTATTCAATCCGAGCCCTATTTGCACCCCAGGCAGTCTCCAAGTCCCCACCCCGCGGCTACTCCTCCATGCCCTAGAGCCCTGATCTCTCCGGGAGAGCCCAGAAAAGCTAGAGGGTTTCCGCATAGCCATCTTGGGCACCCCCGTGGCCTCACTGTCCTCCCCCAGGGGCCCAGCGACCCCCTGGGAGCACGGGCCCCGTTCTTCACCTCTGGTGCCCGATGTGGAGCACAGACGCCACGCCCCCGCCCCTACTCCGGTCCGCAGGACAACATTGAGCGGGAAGAGACGTGGCTGAGCGTGTGGGTGCACGAAGTGAAGGGGCTGCCCCGGGCGGCTGCGGGGGCGCCGGGAGTCCGCGCGGAGCTGTGGCTGGACGGCGCACTGCTGGCTCGCACAACTCCGAGGGCTGGCCCGGGCCAGCTCTTCTGGGCGGAACGCTTCCACTTTGAGGCGCTGCCGCCCGCGCGTCGCCTGTCGTTGCGGCTACGCGGAGCGGGCCCGGGGGACGCGGTGCTGGGCCGCGTGGCCTTGGCGCTGGAAGAGTTATGTGTCTCCCGCGCGCCCGCCGCGGGCCTGGAGCGCTGGTTCCCGCTTCTCGGGGCGCCAGCGGGCGCGGCGCTGCGGGCACGAATCCGGGCGCGGCGCCTGCGCGTGCTGCCCTCTGAACGCTACAAGGAGCTGGCTGAGTTCCTCACTTTCCACTACGCGCGCCTCTGCGGGGCGCTCGAGCTCGCGCTGTCCGCTCAGGCCAAAGAAGAGCTGGCGGCTGCCATGGTGCGCGTGCTGCGGGCCACCGGCCGGGCTCAGGTGCGGCGCTGCGACGGGACGAACCCGGGTGGCCAGGGGCTGACCGATCGCGCGCTCCAGGGGGGAGTTGGTGGGGACAATACCAGAGTGGCACTTTCGAGGGGCTGGGCAGCTTGAGGGGCGGGGTCTGAGCTGAGCCTCTGCACTGCGAGGCCCAAGTTTGCGCTTGGAGGGGTGGAGGTTCCGGCCTGTTAAGAGCCCCAGCAGCGAGGGCTGGGCCTGGGCAGCGGCTATGAGGAGTGGGCCTGTGCCCCAGGGGTGAGGGACCCGCCAAGGGCAGGGATTCCCCCTGACTCAGTCCGCCCAACGCATCGTAACCCCACTATGCCCAGGCACTGGTGACAGACTTGGGCACCGCGGAGCTGGCACGCAGTGGAGGCCGTGAGGCTCTTCTGTTCCGGGAAAACACACTGGCCACCAAGGCCATCGATGAGTACATGAAGCTGGTAGCACAGGATTACCTCCAAAAGACACTGGGTAAGCAGAGTGGGGCAGGGGTCAGAGGCCTAGCTGAGCCGACTAGGACACCCCAGGGGAGATCTGAGAATCCTTGAGTAACTTGGATTCTGGTAGTGGGTGGTGCCCTGGGGATGCTCAGATCCTAGAAGGAATCAGGGGTTCCCCAAGATTTTAGGTGCCTCCAGAGTAATTTGGAGATAGAATTGGAGGCTGGGTGCTGTGGGTTGTGGTGGTCATGGGCTGGCCCCTCTCTGGCTGTGCTGGACTGCAGGACAGGTCGTGCGGCGTCTCTGTGCCTCCACTGAGGACTGTGAGGTGAACCCCAGCAAGTGCCCGGCCTCAGAGCTGCCCCAGCACCAGATCAGACTGCGAAACAGCTGCAAGGAGGTCTTTGAGAGCATCATCCACTCTTACGAGTGAGAATCAGGGCCCCAGAACCCGAGCCTAACCCTGCCTCTTAGCCACTGTGCTAACCCTGACTCCCAATTAGGGTTTCCAGATAAAATACAGGATGCCCAGTTAAATGTGATACCATATTTGGGACATGCTTACACTAAAAAAAGTGTTCATTTTTAAAATCTGAAATTCAGGTTTAACTGTTTATCCTAAAGTTTTATTTGCTAAATTTGGCAACCCATTCCCAATATCATGCTACCTAACCCCAAGTAACCTGGGACCAAATTCTTTGTCTTCTAAACTACAGGTGACCCCATACCCTAATTCCATGCCACCTGACCCCAATTAACATAGGATCTCACTCCTATGACCTCTGATTCCAGTAATGGCATACCCCCAATTCCATGATCCCTGACCTTAAGTAACACTGTGTCCCAAATCCCATATAACTGGGATTCCTAGGATTCTAATTCCTTGACCTCTGACCCTAGGTTAACCTGTATGCCTAATCCCATGCCATCTAGGATATCAATCTCATGATTTCTGAACCTAGGTGACCCTGTAACCCCAATCCCATCCTATTTCATATCATGTCTGGCACCCCAATTTCATGTCCAGTCATAGCTACATCCCAAGCTCATGGCCTCCATCCTCATGTGAACCTGTACCCCCAAATCTAAGATTACTGACTCCAGAAGTCACCACGATAACTACACCACAAACAAACCCTGACCCTAAATGGACCTATAACCCCAAGCATCATTATCCCCAATGTCTTCAATCCTGACCCAGAATGCCGGTGTCTCCTGACACCTGACCGTAGCACTTTGATCATCCATGAACTTTATGCCCATATCCTCCCACTCTGACCATTGTCTTTTCTGCCCCAGCTGGTTCCCAGCAGAGCTGGGCACTGTGTTCTCAGGCTGGCGAGAAGCATGCAAGGCACGTGGCTCTGAGGCACTGGGGTACCGACTAGTGTGTGCCTCTCTCTTCCTGCGGCTCCTGTGTCCTGCCATTCTTTCACCCAGCCTCTTTGGCCTAGCGCCAGAGCACCCGGCACCTGGCCCAGCCCGCACCCTCACGCTGATCGCCAAGGTCATCCAGAACCTCGCCAACCATGCTCCGTAAGTCCTGGGAGGCTGGGAGGCCATGCTGGGGCCGTGGGGGTAGCAGATGCCTGACCTGACCCACCCAGTTGGGCCTCGATCTAGGTTTGGTGAGAAGGAGGCCTACATGAGCTTCATGAATAGCTTCCTGGAGGATCATGGACCTGCCATGCAACGCTTCCTGGACCAGGTGGCCATGGTGGATGTGCACACAGCACCCAGTGGTTACCAGGGCAGCAGTGACCTGGCCCTCCAGCTGGCAGTCCTGCATGCCCAGCTTTGTACCATCTTTGCTGAACTTGACCAGGTGTGGCCTGAGCCCAAAGCCCAGAATATGAGGTAGGGAGGCAAGAGAGTAGGGAGCCTCTGGTCCTGGAGATCTTGCTCAGCATCCTCCCTGCATTGCTTTACCAGGCAACCCGTGACAGCCTGGAACCACTGCCCACCATCCTGAGTGCCATCGAGGAGGGCCGACCTGTACCTGTGTCTGTGCCAATGCGTCTTGCACCACCTCCGGCCCAGGTCCATTCCAGGTAACCTACCTGCCTCAAGTCTGATCCAGTTCTGATGGGTAGGAGCAGGGGAAGGGCCAAAGGCATCACAGGGTCAAACTGTGGTCAGAGATGAAGACAGGATCATGTCAGGGGTCAGAGACAACAGGGTCATGTTGGGGTCAGTGTCAGAAGCAGTGTAGGATGGAGGTCAGAGGCTGGAGACAGGATCATCTCAGGGGTCAGGGAGAGGCTCACAGTACAGTCAGAGGGCGGGCACAGGGTCAGATTGGAATCTGAGGTGGGGATTAAGCATTGCAGAGATCAGGGAGAGGTCACATCTGGGGTCAGAGAGAAAGTGACATTGTGGTCAGCAATGAGGGGCAGGTTTCAGTGAGAGGTTGTGGATAGGGTCAAATCAGGGGTCAGAGTGGGTCAGATGGATGTTGAGACACATCATCAGGGTCAGGGACAGGTTCATATTGCAAACAGGTCGGGCCCAGGGTCAGATGGGGTCAAGGGTTATGGGCAGAGTCATTTTGGAGGTCAGAAGTCAGGGACTATGTTCTTTCAGGAGGCTGAGACAGGGTGAGTTTAAGGTCAGAGGTTGGGAACAAGACGGAGTCAGATTGGGAAGGAAGAGGGTACAGTTGTGAGCAGAGGCCAAGCTCAGGCAAACTGGAAGCAGAGGTTACAGAGAGGCTCAAGCCAAGGGTAACACTGTGTCAGAGTTCAGGGACAAGGCTAGAAAGAAATCAGAGGTTAGATTGACGTTGTGTCAAAGGTCATAGAAGGGAGAGTATTGTCAGAAGTCCAGGACAGGATCAGAAGTCAAAATGTGATCCCTTCAGCAATAGGGTCACATAGAAGTAAAAGATCAGGGGCGGGGTTATTTCTGGTCAGAGGTAGAGATGCAGTCCGCTCAGGAACCGGTGGAGCGTCTGAGCTCCCCCATCCCACCCCCAGCATCTCTGCAGGAGAGAAGCCTGGCTTTCTGGCCCCCCGAGACCTCCCCAAGCATACCCCTCTCATCTCCAAGAGCCAGTCCCTGCGCAGCGTTCACGGCGCAGGTAGTTGGGCCCGGCCACGGCCGGACGAGGAGCAGCCCCCGCGGCTGCCTCGGCCGGTGCAGCGCACGCAGAGCGTCCCGGCTGGCCGCCCCGCTCGCCACCGCCCGTCTGCAGGGCCGCGGCCGCGACCCAAAGGCTCCCTACGCACGGGACCCGTGCCCCGCGGCCGGCCCTGGACCGGAACCTCAGCATCGCTGCCTCGGAAGCCGTCGGTTCCCTGGCAGCGCCAGCTGGACCAGCCACGGGACAGAGACCAAACGCTGGGCACCCACCGACCCATGGGCAAGGTGAGGTACAGCCCAGGTCCGCCCGCACACAGAGTGGGGAGACAGGATTGGAAAAAGACTGAAAGATGGGCAGGTCTCGGTTCAAATACCGAGCTTGCTGTGCTGTGTGACCCAGGCATAACCCAACCCTCTCTGAGCCTCAGTTTCCTCTTCTGTACAATTAGGGTATCGTTCCCCAATAGGCAGGGCGGTGAGGAGGCAGAGCACAGGGTACAGGGAGGTCAGGGTCCTTGGGGAGAAGGGGCGGGACGATGGCTCAGGTTACAGCTGCTCCCTCCCCACAGATGACGGAGCTGCAGTGCGAGGTGGCCGCCCTGCGCCAGGATCAGAAGGCGCTGTCCGGCCTCGTGGAGTCACTCGGCACCCACATCCGGGCCTTGAGCGAGCAGCAGGAGCAGCTTCGGAGCCAGCTTCAGAACCTGGCTACCAGGCTCCAAGAAGGGTAAGCCCCGCCCTTCCCACTAGCTCCGCCCCCAGGTGGGCTTTCTATTAAAGAGATCGGCTCAGGCCCCGCCTCCCAGTCAGTCCCTCCCAAATCATGCCTGTCACGGCCACGCCCCCTCTGCAAGACCCGCCCCAACACACCTAAGACCCGCCTCTTGAGCTCCACCAGCCCCAAGTCCCTGGGAGGGCCTCTCGTCCAGTCCCTCAGTCAGCTTCTCCCACACAGATTGGGACAGACCCACTATCTCTTAGTCTGGGCATTCCCTCATCCCTCTCATGACCCAGCTCAGGACTAGCCAAGACCCGCCTCCAACGGTTGGTTGGTTTGTCCTTTCATCCCATTACGGTCCAGGCTCTAATTCAGCAGCCCCTTCTTCAGACTGATCTAGGCCCCGCCCCCCAGCCTGGATAAACCCCGCCTCCATTCCAAGCTTCGCCCCCGAGCCCCTGACTCTCCTACCAAGAGCTGGAGGGATGTTCCTCAGCCTCTGACTCTTTCCCTTTGCCCCTGATCCCCACAGGACCGCGAAGTTGGATCCAGAGCGCGATCCTCCAACCAATGAGGACCACAGGCTGAAAAGTCTGGTGAGACCCCTGCCCGAGCCCTGGGGCCTATCTGGGCTGGGTAAGGGAACAAGAGTTGGGCGCAACCCTCCCCCGGCTCTGAGTCCACTGCCGCTGCCTCCCCAGGAGTGCCGCCTGGCCGAGATAGAGAGTACTCAGGCCCAGCTGAGGGAGACCATTCAGAGCCTGCAGCTTCTTCCCAGGACATCGGGGTCCCAGAGCCAGCCCCTGCCACTCAAAGCACCCTGCATCAACGGAGACACCACTTGAGCTGCCCACTCGGCCCTACGTGTTCTGGGAGCAGAGAGAAAGCGGTCTTAGGGGCCTTTCCAACCCCTGCCTCAAACCCACGTGGCCTGCAGTATGGAGTGGAGCTGTAGGTGCCAACCAGTCTGGCACTATCAGGTTGCCCAGTAAAATCTTGATTTCAGTAAAAAATTGATGGGGTTTTTTTGCGTCTAAGTGTTGCCAATCAGAAAGCAACCCCCCCCCATTCAGCTCTCCCAAACTCTCCCCTAACTGGAGGTCTCAGGGGAGGGGGGTGATATAGGGAGAGTCTCACCAGCTGTGTGACCTTAGGCCCTCACTCTCTCAGAGCCTTGATTTCCTCATTTGTAAAATGGATCTAAAGTCCCTTACACAGTAGAAGACCCATAGTTTAAAGTGTTCAGTAAAAGGTATTTGTCATTGTTAGGGGCAGCACTTGCTTCTCAGTGAAGCCCAGATCCCACCTCTACTAATTCCCAGATTCCAGACGAGAGCAAATCCCACACCAGCTCCCTCATGCAGTGAGGGCGTGGGTCTGGGAGGCAAATGAAGGAAGGGGTGGGTAGGTGTGGAGATGGTTAAGCTCTGCGAGTGGTCACTGGGAAAATGAGTGGACATTTGAATAATGGGTGGGTGGATGGGTGAGGGATAGGGTGGGTAGGACAAAAGGCAGATGAATAGGTTAGCATTTGCTGGATGTTTGCCCTGGTAGGTGATTAGTTGAGTACGTGGTTAGCTGGGATGGGTATGTCTGCCTAGAAAAGGTCTGGATGGTAATAGGAAATAAACATTTGAAATAATTAAGTGGTTATATGTATTGCATGTACACTTGTTGAGGTCTCCTGAGACTCTTGAGTTGAGCAGTGGGGAAACAATAATATACTAGATAGACAGACTCCTGTTCTCACGGAACTTACCCTCTACTGGAGAAGACAAACAAACATGCAATTGATGGTTGGGTGAATGGGTGACTGGGTGACTGGGTGAAAGGATTATGTGTAGAGATGGGTGGATGCTTGCTTGGTTGTTTGGATAAGTAGGTATTTACTTGGGTAGTGGATGGATGAGTATGTAGATGGGAGGTTAATGGTTGGTTTGAGTGGGTATTTGGATGGAGGGATGGTTGGATTGACAGGTGGTTGGAGGAGTGGGTGGATAGGTGGTTGGTTAGTTGACTGGTTGGGTAGATGAGTGGTTGATCCACTGAATGTGTGGATGAATGGGTGGGGAGATGGATGGGTGGTTGGACATGTGGATGGGTGGTGGGTGGGCGAAGCAGCAGTCCTATTATGTGCGCATTATAGGGTAGTCCTAGTGACTGTGAACCTGGGGGTTGGGTGGAGAAGGGGGTCTTACTCTGGGGACCTAGGGCAGCTCTAGGGGCATGGAGGTACTGAAGTTCACTGTGCATAATGAGGAAGTAGGGAATGAGCTTGTGGTTGGAACGTAGCTGATTGGGAGCAGGGGACTGAAGGCTAAGGATTCGCCATGTGGAGTCCTCAATAATGACCTATGAATGACCCACGGGGGAACTTCCCTGCCCCCTCCCCACTCTTCTGGTGCTATTAGCAGTCCTAGCATTGGAAGAACCAGTGGGGTGATGAAGTGCCATTGAGGGCAGGAGGACAAGAATGTTGTCATGGTAACAGAGCCTCTCCCTGGACTCTCAGGCCGCGCGGGCCCTTTAAGGGCCACCCGACTGGCCACTCCCAACATGGCGGCGCGGCTGCTAGCTGCCCCCCCACCGAGGTGGATTAGGCGGGGGTCGGGGGGAGGGAGTGCCCCCGGACCTCCCCATCATGGCGGCGCGGCGGGGCTGTCGCACTGAGGTCACGACGGCGCGCCGGGGGGGCGGGGCGGCGGGGGGAGCGATTTAAAGGGACAATGTCCCCCGAGCGGTGGAGGCGGCGGCGGCTGCGGAGGCCGCGACACCGGCACCGGGAGCGGCGAGGACCGTAGCGGCAGCGACGGCCGCACCAAAGAAGGGAGCTCCGAGCCCCGGCGCCCAGCCGGCGGCGCCGCTTCCCCGGTGAGGCCCGGCCCGGCCTGGGGAGCCCGCGGGCGGGGCGGAGCCGGCACGGGGAGGGGGAGGCCCGGGCCGGGCAGGGCCAGGCGGGACCCCCCGGGGCGGGGGGCGGGGGCGGGGCCTGCAGGGGCGGGGCCTTGTCGGGGGCGGGGCCGCACAGGTTGTGGGGAGGAGCGGGGGTCTTGGGGCAGGTGTCCCCCCTACCTCGGCGCGTCCCGCGGGGTCTCCCGCCCCGAGGTGCACGGGCGGAGGGCGCATCTCCCGGACCCTGGCGCCCCGAGGGGTGCGCTGGCGTGGCGCCGCCACCACCCCTGCGACCCCCGGGGGTGTCCAGGAGGGAGCCCTCCTCCCCACGCTGCCAAAGTGCTCCGAAGTTGCGGTCCCGCCCGTTCCCCGCGGGCAGTGCCCACCCGGTGGGCACCCGCAAGTGCTTCCTTGGGGCCTGGGCAGGGACCCCGCACCACAACGGCCAGTCCACGGACGGGCCCCCTGGGAGCCTCCAGGCCCCCGAGGGCAGCGCCTGCAGCCAGGCCTGGAGCCCCGGCCCCGCCCCGGTTGCCTGGGCTCGGCCTCCCACCATCTCCCTGGGGAGGGCGCCTCATTCCTGCCCTTCACTTTCCGCCGTTACCTTGAAGGTATTTATAGGTGGAGAAGACAGCCCCCACCCCCACAGCCTCCCCAGGGTCCTCATTTCTGGACCAGGAGCCCCATCCTTCCCTTTTGCCCTCAGACTAAAGAGATCTTGGGAGGGTGGGATGAAGGAACCCAGGCTGGGTATGCATGAGGGGTAATGTTGGGGTAAAGCGAGGGGGTTTAATGCTGGGGTCACTTGAGGCTGAGTGTGAGGGTGAAGGGGTTAATGCTGGAGAATCCTAAGGTTGTGTGTGGAAGGAGGATTGGAGTGTGGGAAAAGTGCAGGGGTAACTGATACAGGCAACAGAAGCAAGAAAAGTGCAGGGGTAATGATGGGGGGGGACTTGAGACAGTGTATAGGATCAGAGTGTAGAAGTGGCCGGGATTCGGGATTCGAGCTGAGGCATGCGCACAGGATATGCACGTGCATGGAAGTGAGGGCACAATTGGGGAAAGTGCAGCAGTGTATGAATGAAGGGAGCCATCTAGAAGTGATAGGATTAATGCTGCAAGAAAACAAGGTGGCTGAGTGTGCATGTTGTAAAATGGGGTAAACTGAGGCAGTGCAGGATCTGTGTAAAGAGAGGAGTCATGGATGGGGAGACTGAGGCATGCTGAGGTTAGGGACCTTTGGGATACAATGTGTGAGGATAGGGCCTCAGTACCATGTACTTGCTCACCTGTGCTGGGAGGTAAACTGAGGCACTGAGCTGCAAGGGTGAGGACTAGGGCTTCAAGGAAGGAGAAACTGAGGTAGACTGCGTGCCTTTCCTACCTCCCCTAAGCACCTGTCTCTCTGCCCCCAGACCTACAATGCCTCACTGAGCCAGGCGGGCAGCTGAGTGGAGCCAAGCAGAGAGCATCTATGGATGGGCCCCCGGCAGGCGGCCTGGCCGCCCCGGATCGTCCTCGAGGCCCCGAGAGACTGCCTGGCCCAGCGCCGAGGGAGGACATCGAAGGTGGGGCTGAGGTTGCTGAGGGGGAAGGTTGCATCTTCCGGTCCACCCATTACTTGCCTGTCACCAAGGAAGGCCCTCGAGACATTCTGGATGGCAGAGGTGGCATTTCTGGTAAGAGGGTGGGCCCTGTGGCCCTGGAGGAGCATCCAGCCAGGTCCCCGAGGCTCCGGGAGGGCCAAGTCACCCAGCCCGGCAGGGGCGGAGTTGGAATTCTGATTCTGCCTGGGTTCAGAGCCTCTGCATTATGCTTAGTTTCCCATTTTACAGTTGTGAAAACAGAGGTCCTGGGAGCTAATGACCTGACCAAGGCCCCCCAGTGGGTGACAAGGAGCTGGGACTTGACTCAGGTCTGCCTGGCTTCCTTCTCTGAGCGTACTAATTGGGTCCAGGTGCCCAGCTTAGCACCCCTAACTCCCCTCCCTGAGCCCACTTGTTCCCTATGGGCATACCCCATTCCCATCAGTCTATCCCAGTTCCCTCTTGCTGCACTGTCTTGGTGAGTCCTGCTCCTGAGCCATTGGTCCCAAACAGCTTATGCCCTCTAGTGGTTAGGGAGAGACTGGGTAGTCAGGGATGACAGCCACCCCTTTATGCCTCGGTTTCCCAGCAAAAGGGAATCTCACACTGTCCCCACCTCAAGATTTGTTATTCCTTCATTGAATACTCAGCAACTACTATGTGCCAGGCTCTGTTCTAGGTGCTGGAGATACAGCTGTAAACAAAAGTGGCAAAAGTTTCTGCCCTCAGGGACCTGCCATTCTAGTAGGGGAGACAGACAACAAGCAACTATAAAAATAACATACGGGCAGGTAGTGACAGGTGCTGTGAAGGTATTAAACAGAGTGCCAGGATCATGCCTGGGGAACCTGGGAAAGCCTCCCTGAAGGGGTAGAATTTGAGTGGAGCATGGAATGAATGGTGGGAAGGGCAAGCCAGGGAGAGGGAACAGCAGGTGCAAAGGCCCTGTGGTGAGGAGGAGCCTGGCATGTTCAAGGGCCAGGCAGGAGCCTGGTGTAGGTGAAGAGTGGTGAGTGCAGTACAGGCTGATGTACTACATGCCTCCCTTCATCTCCTTGGCCTGCTCTAAAGGCCTTGGTTTCCAGGAATCTCCAAGCACTCTGTCAGGGGTTTCCTACACACCAAGCCCTTTATGTGATCATCTCATGTCATTCTCAAAAAAACCCTTTGGGGTAGCCTCGGTTATTATTATCCCATGTTAGAGATGGAGAAACTCAGACCCCATCTGAGGTGTCAAGTAAGTTGCCCAAGGGCCCACAGCTAGGCAGTAACCTGACAGCCCTCGTCCTTAACCACCACCCTGTGTCAGGGCATCCTTGACCTGCCCCAGTTCACCTTGGCAATGCTCATGACACTCAGATATTTACAGAGCACCTCTTAAGGGTCACTGGTGCACAGCGACCAAGTGTACACACCATCCCCGCCCCCACTGGACCCTGCCATCTGGGGTCAGACAGACAGAGCAGCCACCAGGTGCTAGGACACAGTCACTGAGGTTGCAATGGGCGAAGCCCAAGCTGGGGGACACCCAGGAGTCCTGGATGAGGAACATTGAGTCAGACAAAGAGGCAGGAGACATCTAAGCAGGGGGCTCCACACATGCAATGGCGTGGATGTGACTGGTGGCACCTGAAGGGGATGAGGGGGTGAGACCCCTGCTCAGAGAACCTTAGCAATCCCCTCCTCCAAACCATTAGTAACTCAGGCCCAAAGAGAGGCAGGACCGTGTCCCAGGTCATGCGGCTGGCCAAGACAGGCCCAGGACTTTGACTTTGTGGGAGCCCTGCGGAACAGGCTCTGGGTCCTGGGGCCCTCTCTGAGTCTGGTTCTGAGAAACTGGGCGCTCTGCTGTACCTGGCAGAGGTCCCAGGTCTGGAGAGAAGAAGGTAGGTAGGTGGGTAGGTATGTCCTCACTCCCCCTGGGGAATCATCCAGGGTCCAGTGCATGTGCCTGGGGAGGAGGGGAATGTGGCTGCTGAGGGGGGTGAGGTCCACCCTTACTGGTGTCCCTGAGCACATGGGTCATGGGGCAAGGGTGGCTTGACTTGGAGTAGGGTCGCGGCCTGGAAGCTGGAGGAGGGCCTGGGCGTCGGACACAGTGTCTCCCCCCGCTGCCCTCTCAGCCCGTTCCACCCCGCCTTCCCTGAAGCAGGCACCTGCCCTAGGAGTCTTGTGATGCCTATAAATAGGAACAGCCTCTGGGGCTGCTGTTCCATGCAGAAGCCTGGGCCCTCCCTCATGCCCACCTAGTCCTTGGAGCCCCTCAAGAGCACCCCTGGAGTGGCTACCTCCAAACTCCACCTAGACACGGATGAATCCCCTGCCTTCTCTGTCCTCCGTTATGGCTGTTGGCCTGGAGCTCCTACAGCCTCCCTGCAGCCCCTCACCCACAGTCTGGCCTCTCTGGTTGGCCTCCTGGGTGCACCCAAAGCTTGTGGGGCTGAGATGGTCCGCATGGATTGCTGAAGAGTCTGGCGCATGCCTGGCATTGGGACCAGGGGGCTAGGGGATGAACAACGCGTCATTTCTGCCCTCGTGGGGCCCCAGGCTGAGGAGGAAATCAGAGCATGGAGTGAGTGGGCCTGAGGCTCCCGGTCAAGCCTCCAGCTTCCAACCTGGGACATGTCTCAGCCAGCCCTGAACCCCGCCCCGGGCACACCCATCTCCCTTCCTTCCCTCCACCGCCGACTCTCTGGATCGAGCATTTACTCTGTGATCTTCCTTGGCATCGGTCACTGGCCCTTCGAGACTGGGGCCGTAGCTGTTCCCATTATATTGAGGAGGAAACAGGCTTGGAGCGGGAAAGGCATGCCCTTCAGGTTCCCTCTTGGGCTGGAACTGGATCTGTCTGACTCCAATGTCTAGATTCTTGGCCACTCTGCCAAGCTGCCTGGCTTGGGGTTCAAGCTGCTCACGGACACGCTCTTCATTTTCAGTCTCTCATTTTCAAAGCCCCTCGGGGACCCCAAATGGCAGGAGCCAATGAGGGCCCCTCGGCATGGCCACTGCCGGGGGCTGCATCCAAGGTGCCTTGTCTGGACCCCCACCGGCTGTGGAGGCCTCTGGATGAGCCCCCAGCCCCCAAGTGTCTCGGACACGGGGCCCTGCTGGGTCTGCTTCCTCCAAAGTTGCTGCCACTAAAAATAGGAGCTTCACTGGAGCCGCTCAAACAAAGAGGCCAATACGGCCCCCTGGCTCGTGGAATTCTTAGACAACGGCAATCGCAGAATCATCGAATCTGGGACACTCGGAATCTCAGGAGCTTGGGGTCCCAGAATCTCAGAATCAGGACACCCGGACCCTCAGACTTGCACCTCTAGCCTGTGCTGGGGCTCGTTGCCTGTGAAATGGTTGCCCTCTCCTGAGAACTCATGTCTGTGATTCTTGTGTTCTCAAGAGACCCATTTCTTGGGGTCTCACTCCCTTAGCTGGTCCAGGCCTTGATTTCCCAATCCTCCCACCCTCTGCAACGCTCCACCCGCTCCATCCTCCCACCCTGACAGCAGCCCTTTCATCCGAGCACACTCCGACCTGGCCCTGCTCCCCATCAGTCTACCCCAGAGCTTCTCAAATGGAGGCGATTCTGCCCCAAGGGACACTTTGGCAATGTCTGAGGACATTTTTGGTTGTCATGACTGCAGGGCCAAGGGTCAGGGCGGGGGGTGGCTACTGGCATCTGGGGGTGAGGCCAGGGATGCTACTGAACATCCTACAATACACAGTGTGCCCCCCACCACAGAGAATGATTTGGCCCCAAATGTGAGTAGCACCAAGGTTGAGAAACTGTTCTAGATGATGCAAATTTCTGTATCCCCATCACCACCTTCACCTTCCAGAGGCCACATGACAGTCACAACCCTTCTCTCAGACTCAGCAGAAAGACCCCTGGCAGTATCACAACTTGCTGACCCCTACCCTCTACCCTCAACAGCTCTTAATTTTTTGGCCTCTGACAGTCAGCTCTCAATTTCCCGGGCAAATTGGACAGTAGGGGATTTGAAAAAGTACAAACCCCGGCACTAGCCCTCTTTCTGGACCATCCTCAAATTGAAGCTAATCCAGCAATCGCATCTGTTGGGCTCTGGATGGGGCACAAGTTCCCCCAGTGTGTTAACCTTGGCCCACGCAATTGGCCTGTGCCCCGATTGGCATGCTCGCCTGCGGCAGGCGGGTGCGGCAGGCAGAGGAGGCACAGGCCAGGATTCCTGTGGTCGCTCCAGGCATTGGCTCCACAGGCGGATAATGGAGAGTTGGCTCTATCTGTGTGAGGGTTCCTAGGAGGGCATGTGATTCTACCATGTAGGCCTGGAAGGGGTTCTGGGAGGCAGGAGGCAGGGACGGGCCCTCTGCAGCTCAGACTAGAGGGCTCCTCATTCTTCATCTGGCGAGTATTGGTTGAGCACCTGCCGTGTGCCGGGCACTGAGGTGCTGCAGTGAATGAGGCCCTGGGGTGGGGGTGGGGCAGCTTATGTGCTAGCAGGGGACACAGGCAATTTCAGAGAGTGCTAAGAAAAAAAAAAAAAAAACAGGTAATGAGAGAGAAAATCGTAGGGGCTCAGTTTAGCAGGTGGCCAGGGAAGGGCTCTCCAGGCAGAGGGAATAGCTGGTGCAAAGGCCCTGAGGTCAGAAAGAGTTAGGTGGGTTTGAGGCTTCACGAGGAGTCTGGGCAGAGTGAGTGAGGGGTAAGGAGGAGAGGGAGGTGAGGCTGGAAAGACCTGCAGAGGTCCGACCTCACGGGGCCTTGTAGGTGGTGGTCGGGAATCTGGCTTTTATTGTAGGTATGATGAGAAGCCAGGTGAGATTTTACCAGGGTGTGACTTAAACAAAAATCACCCTGGCTGCCAGATGGGGGCAAAGAGAGAAGGGTTGAAGGCAGCAAGCCCTGGTGGTCCCCTAGGAAAGCAAAGGGGACTCCTCCAAAGAAACCCCTTTCAAGGCTCAGGAGTACAGAGGCCAAAGGCCTCTCAGGGGAGAGGAGTGGGGAGCCAGTCGGGCCCTTCCGAGGTGCCCGGCAGGGCTTCCAGAGCTGGGGTGCTGTGAAGGGCCCCAGCCAGGGGGACCCCAGCCCCTCAGGGTCTCCCCTCTCTGTTGCAGACGGGCAGCCCCATCCTGGCCTCAGCGAAGCCCTCCCCCGTGCCACCTCCGCCACCCATCGGATCAGCAGCTGGTGAGTGCCACGCTGGCCCTGACCTCAGGGAGGGCAGGGGGGCAAGCAGGACATGCCTAGGCCTGAGAGAAGCCCCCAAGAGTGAGAAGGGGATAGGAGGGAATCTGGAGGCCAGGCAGGAGGAGGTGGCTCCCTGCAGGCAAGCCCCTGGGCATTTGTAGGGGGTGGAGGGAGGATTGGGATTAACACAGACAGTCAACTCTCATTATCCCTGCCAAGAGCAGGGCCAGTGGGCCAGGAGCCTGGAGGTTGGACCCTTGGAGTCCTGTCTCTGCCAGGTGATCCTTAGAATAATGTTCGGCTTCTCTGAGTCTCAGTTTCCTCATCGGTAAATGGAGTCCCTAAGATACATCTCACAACCTCACCTCGAGGACCCAAGGGACGTTGGGTAGGAGCAGGAATTGACAGCAATGCTGATGGCAGCAGCCTTTTATTAAATGGCTTGGGGGTGCTAATATGTAATAACATCCATATTGGGATTAATAATAGCTCTCAGTTATTTAGCGCTTGCTGCGTACTAGGCCCTCAGCGCAGGTTTACCCCACTGAGTCTTTGCCATAACCCTGGGGGGAATGGTCCCATTAACATTGCATGTCACTGATGGGGCTTAGAGAGGTAACCCTGTGATTTCCGCTCAGCCTCTCAGTGGAACCTGTTTCCGCATCTGTTCCGTGGGTGTGATCCACAGCCCCTTGTGGAGGCAAGATCTTGAAAATGAGGGGGATTGATCAGGAACAGTCATAATAAGAACCCACAGTGGTCATGGGCTTACTGGGAATCAGGCAGCAGGCCAAGTGAAGCGTTTCCCAGCCTTGAGTTGTGTCATCCTCACGCTACACTTCATGGGGTCAAGGTCCCCATTTGAATAAGCACCTGCAGTGTGTTAGGTTTTCTTTGATTATGGGTATGAGAAGGCTCCCTTAGTCATTGCATAAGGGCACAGAAGCTCCTGGTTCTTGGGACTCATCCCCATTTTTAGGATTGGAAAACTGAGGCTCAGTGAGGTTGCCTTACCTCCCCTCTCCTCCAAAGGAGGTCAGGGTCACTGGGGCCACAGGCTGAGCAGGGACTTTGCACCTCTCCTGACTCTGCCCTTCTAGGAGGGGAGATGCAGGGAGGAAGCTAAATTTGCTTGAGTTGTTTATGCTGCAGAGTTTCACCAAATTTGCTGGAAAGATGAGGCTAAACAAACTAGATCACCCCGATTTGGGGAGGACCAAGACAAAAAAGCAGCCTGAAGCATAGGTCGGAGCCTTGGACCCTCCCAGGGGACAGATGAGAGTTGACTGTGCCACCAGACTTGGGGACACTACTTGTGATCCCCGCTGTGGTCTCTGCACACTCCCCCCACCACCACATGCAGCGGGGCTGGGCTACATACACAGGTGTTCCCTGGGAGCTAAATCCAGCGTTTGACCCAACGGCCCTGGAAGGGTCCACATGTACTCCCTCTACCTCCCGACCCACACCCCAACACGCAAGCCCCTCTGAGGCAGCCCTCAGGCTGGGTCTCTGGAGCCTGTCTCAGACTGCCTGGGACCCCCTCCCCTGCCCAAGGAAGGGAAACTGAGGCCCACAGCTAACCTGTCCCCATTGGCACTTCCTTGCAGCTGCTGGGATGGAGGCAGCCTGGACTTCCAGCCGGGCTCCCCACCACCCCATCCCCTGGGCCACTTCCCTGGCCCCCCCGATGGCCGGGGGCCCTGGGAGCACCCCATGGTTCAGGAGGCCGGGGAGGGCATCCCATCTGAGCGGAGGTTCGAGGACTCGGTCATTATAAGAACCGTGAAGCCCCACGCTGAGCTCGAGGGCTCTAGAAGGTTCTTGTACCATCAGGGTGAATCAAAGCTCTTGGAGAAGGTCCCCCGGGGCCGCCCCAGGTTCGACTGGCTCCAAGACCCAGAAGAACAGGCCCCACTCCAGGATGCAGCGCTGCACCTGGACCTGCCGCCCCAGCTGCCACCCCTCACCTCCTTCCGGACGGTGCTCGTGCCGGTAGAAGATACCACTAAGACGTTGAATGTGCCAGTGGTGGGCACCGGAGAACACCTGGCAGACCTGGAGGGCCTGGCCCAGCCGTCCGAGTGGAGCCTGCCCAGGTCGGCCTCAGAGGTGGCCACACAGACCTGGACGGTGAACTCAGAGGCATCTGTGGAGCGGCTGCAGCCACTGCTCGCCCCCGTCCGGACGAGGCCCTATCTGTGTGAACTGCTGGAGGAAGTGGCCGAGGGGGTGGCCAGCCCAGACGAGGATGAGGACGACGAGCCAGCCGTGTTCCCGTGCATCGAGTGCAGCATCTACTTCAAGCAGAAGGAGCACCTTCTGGAGCACATGAGCCAGCACCGCCGAGCCCCGGGCCAAGAGCCCCCCGCCGAGTTGGCCCCCCTGGCCTGTGGCGAGTGTGGCTGGGCCTTCGCTGACCCTGGCGCCCTTGAGCAGCACCGGCAGCTGCACCAGGCCTCCCGGGAGAAGATTATCGAGGAGATCCAGAAGCTGAAGCAGGTCCCAGGTGACGAGGGCCGGGAGGCACGGCTGCAGTGCCCCAAGTGCGTCTTTGGCACCAATTCCTCCAAGGCCTTTGTGCAGCATGCCAAGCTGCACATGCGTGAGCCACAAGGCCAGGCTGCAAAGGAGCCCTTCGGGGGTGGCAGCAGGGCTGGCAGCCCAAGCCCCGATGCCACCTCCCTCACCTATCAACCCTACGGAGATTCCTTGGGCCTCAGTGCCTGCGTTTTCTGTGGCTTCCCCGCGCCCAGCGAGAGCCTGCTCAGGGAGCACGTGAGGCTTGTGCATGCCAACTGGGAGGAGGATGGTGAGGCTTTTGAGGAGGACCCTGCCAGCCGGCCCGGCACCAGCCAGGATGCTTATGCCCGATTCTCTGATGCCACTGACTACTTTGGCAAAGCTGAGCCGCTCTTGGCCCCCATGTGGCAGGGGAACCCTGCTGGATACGACCCCAGCCTGTCCTTTGGCCCTGGCTGCCAGCAGCTGGGCATGAGGGATTGCCCACTGTTAAAGCCACTCCCACATGGCTCGAGCCAGAGGCCTCAGGGAAGGCCAGCCTTTCCCTCGTCACTAGCATCTGCCCCCTACTCCTTACAGGCCAGTAGAAGCAAGAGTGCTGTCCACCCACAGGGGCTCTCAGCCCAACTGGGGGACCAGAGGCACCCTTGGAGCGAAGAGGACGAGGAGGAGGACATACTGCTGGCCTCGGAAATGGACTTTTCCCCCGAAAATGGGGTCTTTGCATCGTCAGCCACCCCCGGCCTCATCCCGCAGTCAGCCCTGGAGCTCAAGCGGACATTCCGAGAAGCCCTGCAGACAGCTGAAGCCTCAGGGGCACAGCAGCAGCAACTCTGTGGGATGGTGCCGGTCGTTCTGGTGGCGAAGCTCGGGCCGCAAGTCATGGCTGCGGCAGCCAGGGCCCCCCCGAGGCTGCAGCCTGAGGAGCTGGGGCTGGGGGGTGGCCACCCCCTGGACTTCCTGCTCCTGGACACACCACTGGGTGGCCCTCTGGGGCTGGACACATTCCTGGATGGGGACCCAGCAGAGGCACTGAAGCATGAGGAGCGGAAATGCCCCTACTGCCCAGATCGCTTCCACAATGGCATCGGCTTGGCCAACCACGTTCGGGGCCACCTGAACCGCGTGGGCGTCAGCTACAACGTGCGGCATTTCATCTCCGCCGAGGAGGTGAAGGCTATCGAGCGCAGGTTCTCCTTCCAGAAGAAGAAGAAAAAAGGTAGGGCAGCTTCACTCCGGCACCCACCTCCCTCCAACACCTGGGAGATGCACAGCTGGGCAGCTGAGTTCTGAACCAACCAACCCTCACTCTAAATCCTCCCGTAGTGCCAAGCAGGGTGAAGTCAGGGCCTCCCCTCTCAGAAGACCTGGGAGCTGAGGCAAAGGTCACCACATTGGAGGAGGTGCGGGGACACCCCAATGCCCTGGCCCTTCCAACAGCTGGAAGAAGGAGTATGGGCAGGGAAGTCAGCCCCAGGCACGGAATTTCATTGATTCCTTCATTCAACAAATATTTATTGAGTTAGGTCCCCTCTGTTCTGGGCACTTGGGAACACAACAGTGAACGGAACAGCAGTCCCTGCCCTCCTGGAGTGCACAGCCCAGTAACAGGAGTGGTGGGACCCTGGCTGACTTTAGAACCCCTTGGGCTGCCTGTGGTGTATGCAGATTCCCAGGCACCAAGGTTCTGATTTCGGGGGTCTGTCTCCAACACCAGTGCCCTGGGTGGTTCTGATGCTGGCAGACATGGAGCCTACGTGGGGAGGTGCTGGTATGGTGTTTGAGAGTGTGTGTGTATGGGCACTGTGGGGAAGGGGCAGGGGACAGACAGCCACAAAACCAGGCAGTTACAATGTTAAGTGACCAGGGCTGTGATGGGGGAAGCTCGGGGAACCAGGAGTTTGGGGAAGCCAAGAGAAGCTCCCTGACTCTGCCTGGGGGATCCAAGCAGACTCCCAGAGGAAGGTGTCCCATCCATTTGTCCATTTCTTCATTCAGCAAAGATGTAATTTATAACACTGGGGTGTATAGATATGAGCTCTAGACGAAAGAGGGTATTAATCAAATACCCAAACTCACCCAAATGATTGCAAATCCACCCTGGAGAAGTATTTCTGAAGGTGGGGTCCCTGATGCTTTGAGCTATGCAAGGGGAGAAAATGGAAGGTCAAGAAGAGAAGACTTCTTGGAGTGAGCTATACAGGCAGGAGCATGAACAGCAAAGGACGAGGGAGGCATCCAGGGTGAGGAACGGCACTGTGTGATCCGCTGAGGATGAGCAGCCCCGGGAATGGGGAAAGCTGGGGCTGTCCCCACCCCCACCCCCAGCCAGGCAGTCCATGTCCTCTCTCTCTCTGCAGTGGCTAACTTCGACCCAAGCACCTTCAGCCTGATGCGCTGTGACTTCTGCGGGGCCGGCTTTGACACTCGTGCCGGCCTCTCCAGCCACGCCCGGGCCCACCTGCGTGACTTTGGTATCACCAACTGGGAGCTCACTGTCTCACCCATCAACATCCTGCAAGAGCTGCTGGCCACCTCAGCTGCTGAGCGGCCCCCCAGCCCCCTGTGTCGTGAACCTGGGGTGCCGCCTAGTGGCTTCCTGACCTCCCGCCGGCCCCGCTTACCTCTTACAGTGCCCTTCCCACCCACCTGGGCTGAGGACCCTGGGCCAGCCTACGGAGATGGTAAGGGGAGAAGGGGCAGGTAGGGCCAGAGCCCTGACCCTTCCCAGGGGCCCGGAGGGATGGAGGAGTGGGAGGGGGCAGCCACTCTGCTTTCCTGGAAGTGTTTCAAGTCACTTTACAAAGTAGGTCAACAACTGTCCTGCCACTTAGGGGTCATTGCTGTTTTACTCAGGGGCTGGGCCAGGGCTCCTTCTAGATCCAGTTCCTGCCTGCCCTGCCTGACAGTGATTTTAACATAGGCTTATTGAGCTCTTTACTAGGAGCCAGATCCTGTCCTAAGCACTTCACAAATGTGGACTCATTTACATCCTCACAACAATCCTTCTTTTTTTTTTTTTTTCTCACAACAATCCTTTAAAGGCAGGTGTTATTATCCCCATTTTACAGATTTGGAAACTGAGGCCCAGAGAGTTCAATTAACATGCCTGAGGTCATACAGCTGAAAGCATGTGGAGCTGGGATTTGAAAGCCCAGGAAGCGTAGGCTCCAGAATCCTTTCTGTTAATGATATCTTTTATCTAGCACGGCACTGTCTGGTGGAACTTTCTGAGATGATGGAAATCTCTCTAGACAACGGTACTGTTCTACAGGGTCACCAGTGGCCACATATGGCTTCTGAGCACTTGAAATGCAGCTAGCACAAGGTTAATGGTGATCCAGTTGGACAGTGCGGATCAGGAGTCTACATTCTAGATTTTCAATGGTGCCTACTGTGTCCAGCAGCATTGATAACCCCTCCCGTAAATGAGTTCTTGCTGTGTATCAGGGTTTCATCTCACACCTGAAAACAATTCTGTGGAGCTGAGGATTGTTGTGTTCCTGTTTTATGGATGAGGAAACTGGGGGTCCTCTGCTTTGCCACAGCCACAAAGCAGCAGAGCTAGACTTATGCACACCATGTTCGGTGGTTTCTCCAGTGTAGGATGGCTTGGGAAATCCAGAAGTAATATTTTGGTGAAGGAGCCTGGGGCTGGACACCGTGGAGGCAGTGGAAAGGTGAAGGACCCAGCCTTACAAAGCCTGACTTTGTGGGAGACTTTATTGAACCTCAAAGCAGAAAACTCAGCAGTGAAGAGACGGTGGGCTCTGAGGAATGGAGAAGGTGCCTGAACAAGGGAATTGTCCAGGGGCTGCCTGGGGCTGAGGCTTTCATCTCTGTTTCTCCTACCTGGAGTTTCCAGGGTCCTACCTAGTTCTGTACTCTGGGCTTTGCTGGACCCATCCACAAGCCTCCTTACCAGTGAAGGGCACTTGAGGGTCTGCAAAGGGAAGAGGGGGGCTATCAAAGCCCCCTCTCCTCTTTGGAGAAGGAGGAGATTTGATGGTGGATAGTGGACAGAGAGAGGATAGTTGTTGGTTGAGGTCACACTTCGGGGAGAGGCAGAGTGGGGATGTGACCTCAGGCTTCTTGCCTTTGTGAAGGCTATCCCCTAGGCATTCAGCTCACATACCTGGCTAGGTTTGTGGTGTTTCAGTGGTGGCTAGGAGGTGCAGCTTGCTCTGAAGATGGCTGGGGAGCACAGGAAGCAGTCTGTAGTCTCCAGCACTGCCCCCTTCTTTCTCTGTCACTCCAGCAGAGGCCTGAATGTCAAGCTTACGCCCTTTACCCGGCACCTGGGCCAGGCACCCCAAGAATGGCAGCCTGCATCCAGCAGCCAGGTTCAGCTCTGGCTAAGCTGTTTCCACCAGAAGACCAATGTACCAGCCCCTAGTTAGTGCTGAGGGAACTGGCCAAGTCAGTAAGACGTAGGAGTCAGCCTGGTACTGCACTGGCCCTGTACATGGGGGGAAGCTATGATCAGTCTTTCAGTGAACACGCTGGGGGTGAGGGCATTAAGGAGTGGTTGAGAAGATCCCGGAAACCTTGCCTGAGGAAAGATGTCCAGGATTAGGGCTCGGTCTGGGCACCGACCCTGCAAAGTGGCTATCCTTAGAAGCCTCTCCCATGCCTCCCTAAGCTGGCGGTAGGGAGCCGTGGCCAGTTTGGGGGCGGGGCAACGGTCAGATGCTGGCTCCACCCAGCTGTCAAATAACAGCTGGGGGCAATCCGTTTAGTTTTAGGGAGGGAGAAGGGGGTTGTGCTTGAAATGTGGTGCCGTTCTTGTGGGGAGTTCCGCAGGATTGCCGGACAGCGCCGTCGGGGGACAGTTGGACACCAGGATGGTGTCGGGGGGATCCTCCTAGTTGGGGATCAGGTGTCTTCCAGGATTCCCGAGCCAGAGGGGAGACGTGCAAGGAAGGGAATGGAACAGGGTCCCGGGGCAGGTCCTAGCTCCGCCCGTCGGGCTCTAGGAGCCTGGATGCTGTTCAGGCGGATGCGTGTGGCCGGAGGATTCCTATAGTAGTTTTAGGGATGTCCGGGGTGGGGAAAGAGTGTCCCGGTCCGCCGAGACCTGGGCTGGGGCAGCAGTTGGCAGCCGCTCGTAGCAATGCGTGCGTGTGTCCGCAAGCTCCCCTCCAGCCTGGCGGGGACAAGGGTTTCGTTCGCTGTGCTCGACGCTCGGCCGGCCGCCCTGGGCGCGCCCCTAGGGACGGGGCGGAGCGGAGCGGACTCCGCGGCGGCGGCGCTCGGCGCTCGGCTGCTCCCGCCTGGGGCGGCCGCTCCGCGTGCGCCGGAGCCAAGATGGCCGCCTCCACCGCCCAGTGCCGAGTGACAAAAGCGGAGAGCAAGGCGGCGGCGGGGCCGCGCGCGGGGGGCGCCCGGGAGCGCGCGCCCGCAGGGGCGCCCCCGCTGGGCCCCCAGAGCCCGGGCCCCGCGGCTCTCCCCGCGCCGCCGCCGCCGCCGCCGCCGCCCCCACCCCCGCCGCCGCCGCTGCCGCCGCGGGACGGGCCCAAGGCCGAGCCGGAGCCGGGGCCCGGGCCCGCGCCCGCGCCGGGTAAGAGCCCGCGCCGGGGAGGGTGCGGGGAGGGCAGAGTTGGCGCCCCGCTCGCCCCCTGCCGCCGCCGCCGCCGCCGCCGCCGCCCCGACGCCCGCCATCCAGTCTCCGGGACTTCCCCTCCCCCCAGGCTCTCCAGTCGCGGGGACCCCGGGCCTCCCGTCGCGGCTCGCAGGGTCCTGGGCTTCAGAAACACTCTCTGCCGTCACTTCGCGGAACCCTCACCCCATCTGACAGATGCCCCCTGAACCCTTTGGAGCCTCTGGATCGTCTCTTAACACAGTCCCTGTACCTCCCGCGCGGAAACCCACTCCAAGTCACTTCAGCCTTGACAAGGGCCCTGCCCCATCTGACAGACGCGCCCACTCCACCCGGAGGCTTTGACAAAGTCCTCGGCGTCCCGTGCCCCGGTGCATCCCCCGACCACCTACGTCTCCTTGCCTCTGTAGGAGTCAAACTGAGTCAGGGACCTGCCTGCCTGCCCTCCTATTAACAACACTGAGCACCTTCAGGGTCCCGTCTGACACACAGTTCCTTCATTCTCAGCGCTCTCTCCATGCTCTGAATCCTAAGCCCGGGACTCAGGAGGCTTCTCAAGTCCCTTTTTCTGCAAAATTAGACCCTGAAAACTCACCTTTGACTATCTGTCCTCCTATACGCCTCACCCGGAGAAGCTTCCTGGCCTGATGGATGCCTCAGAGGCTTCCTATAAAGTTCTGTGATTCCTATTCTCTCTGTCCCCAGTAAGGTCCCCTGCTGGTCCAGGATCCTAGTTCTTACCTTACCCCACCTAGGGCTTAGCTTGTGATAAGACCACCCCAGGATCCCCAGTTGTCTCTGCAACCCCAGCCCCAGCTGTCTTGTCTGGTGGAGATTCCCCACAAGTTCCCTGGAGCCTTCTTCATGTCCTGAGCTCCCTGCCTCTGCATTGCCTCTCTGGCCTCTGACCCTGGCCTTGTCTTACTGAATTCCCCTTCTGACTGCCACCTACCCGCCCCCAAGACTGATAGATGCTTCCCTCCACAGAGAGGAGCCCAGAGAGATCTCTCTGCCCAGAGAGATATTTTCTCTGAGATCTGCTAAGGTGGGAGTCTTGGCTCAGACTAGCACTGCGTCCCCTGACCTGTCCGTGTTCTGGTAGGTGGAAGCCATTCCTAGTCTCTGCTGTCAGTTGGCAGCCTTGACATCCCTGCGTCATATTGGTGCTCGGGGTTATGGACGGAGCCTCAGCTTTCATGGGGTGAGCTGCATTCCAAAGTGAGAGCAGGCACCAAAGATGAGGAAGAAGGCTCCCACCACCACCACCAATGTACCCCTGGCCCTCAGTCCTTACAGGGGTAGACAGCCCACACCTTGCCTGGGCTGAGCCTGTCTTCCCAACCTCACAGGCTTGGGTTCTGAGGAAAACGCAATGGTGGCCATGGACTTGGGCTCCCCCCTGCTCCCCAAGAAGAGCCTGCCTGTCCCTGGGCCCCTGGAGCAGGTGGCCAATCGGCTGAGCAGCAAAGTGGCTGCAGAGGTTCCTCATGGCAGTAAGCAGGAGCTGCCAGACCTTAAGGGTGAGTGGCGCAGGAGGCAAGGGTGCCGGCCAGGCTGGTCACACTCACAGGGAGCTCTTGGGCCTGGTAGTTAATGTGGGGCCCGGGAGTTAATGTGGGGCCCCAGGTTGGCCACAGCTTTCTCTCTGGCCTCTCATGGCACCAAGGAGACACCCAGCTATCTTCTCTCTTGAGCTTTTGCTGTCACAGGCATGCATGGCCTTGAGCCCTGGTCAAGGGAGGGGCATCCGGAGAAGCAGTGGGCATGTTCATCCAGAGCTCACACCCAGACCCAGTTCATTTGCTGACTTTGATTGCTGATAGCTATGTGATCTTCTGCATGAAACTGCCTTGTTTGTCCATTGATTCTCAGGTCATTATTGAGTAATGACAGGCACTGTGCTGGACCCTAGGGATGTGAGAGATGCAAAACAGACCTGGCTCTTGTCCTTGGGAGTCACTGAAGTTGGGGAGCAGGGAGGCAGAGAAGCAGATAGGCAGCGGTAAGGGCTCTGCAGAAGAGGGTGCAGGCAGGGCACCACAGAGACCACGGCTGAGGCCTCCAGCCTAGCGTTTGGGGCATGAATTAAGCTGCAGATGGTGGCTAGGCCTTAGCTTTCGTCTGGCAGGTCAGCATCTGTGTGAAAACCTGCTGCCAGGGCACCCTGGTACGTTAGAGATCCGAAAGGCGTTCCACTGGCTGAACCACAGAAGCGCTCAGCTCCTGCTGTGTGCCTTTGGGCACAACTCTTCCCCTCTCTGAGACTCAGTTTCCTTATTTGCAAACTGAACAGGCTAATTCCTGCCTCATTAGGGTCATTTTAAGGGTGGGAGGTGTTGACAGAAGCAAAACACTTGCAAGAGCCTGGGTGAGTGGGGCCCCAAGGGGAGGAGAAGTGGGAGAACAGAGATTGTGCAGCCTCACAGCTAGCTCTCCTGGCCTCCATCTCACCTTCCAGCCCAGAGCCTGACCACCTGCGAGGTCTGTGGTGCCTGCTTTGAGACACGCAAGGGCCTGTCCAGCCACGCGCGCTCCCACCTGCGGCAGCTTGGGGTGGCTGAGTCGGAGAGCAGCGGTGCCCCCATCGACCTCCTCTACGAGCTCGTGAAGCAGAAGGGCCTGCCCGACACACCCCTTGGGCTGCCCCCGGGCCTGACTAAGAAGTCCAGCTCGCCGAAGGAAATGGTTGCTGGAGCCCCACGACCCGGCCTGCTCGCCCTGGCCAAGCCCCTCGATGCCCCTGCTGTCAACAAGGCCATCAAGTCACCTCCCGGCTTCTCGGCCAAGGGCCTGGCCCACCCGCCCAGCTCCCCACTGCTCAAGAAGGCATCACTGGCCCTGGCGGGCTCCCCTACCCCCAAGAATCCTGAGGACAAGAGCCCCCAGCTGTCCCTGAGCCCCCGGCCGGCCTCCCCAAAGGCACAGTGGCCCCAGTCTGAGGACGAGGGGCCCCTGAACCTCAGTGAGTGCGGGTCCTGGGAGCCGAGGGAGGTCCTGGCGCTGGGAGGGGCAGGGCCTCAGGTTGGGCTGCAGGGCTTAGGGTGGGGGCAATGGGGACTGCAGCGCCTGTGTCCTGAGTCGACTGGGCCAGAGTGTGTTAATCAAGGTGCTGCGTCTCCTGTTGGGCCAGCCATGCTGCATATTATCTGTCTCCCATTTCACTTCGATTTTCTAACCCCTGGAAGCCTGGCTGTGGCTACTGAGTCTGCCAGGGTCATCCTCACCACTTAGGGGCAGCTTTTGGCTTTCTCTGGGCCTGAGGGTTGGGGCAGTGAAGGTAACCAGGGCTCCCGTGGGGCACCTTGGGTCCTGCAGGTAGACAAGTGGTCCACCTGACAGGAGGTCCCATGGTTGGCCCTGCCTTCACATCCTCCTGCTCCTGGTGTCCTTTGCAGAGGTACCTCTGTGCCCAGGGATGGAGCTGTACCTCCTGGGCTGCCTGTGAGCATGGCAAAGAAACTCCCAGGCGTGAGCAGGTTTAACAAGGGCATCCCTTAGGAAGTTAGGCCTTCCCACACATTTGTGGTCATGAGAGTCTGGGGGTGAGCCTAGGGTCTGGCACCCTGCCCAACAGGGCACCCCAGTTGCACCTCACATTCCGATGAAGCTGCTTCCACTGTCTGCTGTGCTTCCAGGAGCAGCGTTCTGAGCAGGTGTGCCCTTGGCTGTATGATGCCCAGCAGCCTGTGGGCCCCTGCTTTGGACCCGCCCCACACCTTGCACAGCTCCATAGCTGAGGTCCCTGGGAAGAAGGCTTGGAAACATCAGACTGTGCCATTGGAATTTGGCCACTGCCTCTGTACTGCACATCCTTACGCTCTCTACACTCACCTTGATGCCAGAGGGCTAGGCACAGAACAGGACTTTCTGCTTCCCAAAACCTCTTAAATCTGTGGCACGAGTCTTGGACCTCCAGCAGCCTGGGCAGCCGAGAATCACACCAGGCCCTCCCGCCTCAGTCCCCCAGGGCCGGCCAAGGTGGCGGCCGTGAACCCCCCTGTGTTTTGTCTCCGCAGCTTTAGATAGTGACGGGGGCAGAGAGCTGGACTGCCAGCTGTGCGGTGCCTGGTTTGAGACCCGCAAGGGCCTGTCCAGCCACGCCCGCGCCCACCTGCGCCACCTGGGCGTCAGCGACCCGGACGCCAAGGGATCCCCCATAGACGTGCTCCACGGGCTCATCAGGAGGGACGGCGTCCAGATCCGCCTCCCACCCGGGCGTGGCACCCTGGCCCTGCTGGGGCGGCCTCCTCCCGCCTCTGCGGCCCTCTCCTTGCTCCCCCCCCCACCGCCGGCCACGAAGGCCAAGCTGAAGGCCGAGGGTATGGCCAGCCCCTGGGGGAAGCAGGACCTCTCAGCCGCCGCAGCCGCTGGCATTTTCTGGGCCTCTGATGTGGAGCCGTCTCCTCTCAACCTCTGTAGGTTCTCGCTTCAGCCGCCCCCTCCTCCCTGCGGGCCCTGGAGCCCCTCCCAGGGTGGGGGTCACAGCCCCATCCCTACTCCCTCCCTGCTGGGGCAGGGAGTGGACAGGGGCCCTTAGCAGTGGACCGGTTCTGCCCAGAGATCTTGTCGGCAGTCGGCTGCTAGGCCTTCTCTCTTGGCCTTTGACCTCCATGACTGAGACTTTCCTTGAGAATGAAGGCCAAGGGTGGGGTGCTGCCTTTTGGTGTGGAAGGTGCCCATGGTTGCCCCTGGTCTGGATGGCAGGGCTACCAACCACTTCCTGCCCCCATCCTCGTTAGGACCCGCAGAGCCGTCGAGTCTTGGTTCTGTCCTTTTCTGCCAGGACCAAGGGCCCATGCGCTCTCTAGAGCCTCCCTGTGCTCCTGCCGGGTGTCTGGCCCCCCCGCCCTGCTCCTCAGTTCCCTCACTTGCACTTGCCCTCCACCACCACCCCAGCCCCTGGACGTGCTGCTGTCCACGCCCAGCCGACCAGGAGACCCACAGGTGACTGTGCTAACAGTGCCCACGGTGCTAACTGCCCCTTTCTCCTGCTGCAGCTTCAGGCCCAGAGCCGGCACGTGACATCCGCTGCGAGTTCTGTGGCGAGTTCTTCGAGAACCGAAAGGGCCTGTCGAGCCATGCACGCTCGCACCTGCGGCAGATGGGCGTGACCGAGTGGTACGTCAACGGCTCACCCATCGACACGCTGCGGGAGATCCTCAAGAGACGGACCCAGTCCCGGCCTGGTGGACACCCCAACCCGTCAGGGCCTAGCCCAAAAGCCCTGGCCAAGGTGGTGGGCAGCGGAGGTCCTGGCAGCTCACTGGAAGCCCGCAGCCCCGCGGACCTTCATCTCTCACCCCTGGCCAAGAAGTTGCCACCGCCACCAGGCAGCCCCCTGGGCCACTCACCGACTGCCTCTTCTCCTCCCACGGCCCGGAAGATGTTCCCAGGCCTCTCCTCACCCTCCCTGCCCAAGAAGCTGAAGCCTGAACAAATGCGGGTGGAGATCAAGCGGGAGATGCTGCCGGGGGCCCTTCATGGGGAGCCGCACCCATCCGAGGGTCCCTGGGTGGCACCTCGGGAAGACATGACCCCCTTGAACCTGTGTAAGTGTGACCCTGGGGCAGGACAGGGAGAACAGTCTTCCCCCACACTTCCCTCGGGGATACCCAGAACACCCAGGGTTGCAATGGAAGGGAAGTACGCAGGTCCAAAGGACAAGGGGCTAGCTGTGTGTTCCTGCTATGCAGACCCCCAACTGAGCTGCTTCTTGATTATTCTTCATTCCTGTGAGGGCGGCAGAATTGTGTCATTAGGCAATGGCAAAAAGATTTTATCTCTGTACCATCTTTAATCCATTGGTAGTGGCTACCATCCAGATTCCTAGGGATCAATTGGTGATGTCTGCCATGGGCAAGAGTATATGAGTATTGGAAATGGGTGTCTTTCTCATATTCCTGGTCACTAAGTGCTTGACATTTGGAGTTCAAGTTAAGGTCTCGGCTGCTCCAGAGTCTAGCAGTATATGACCTTGGGCAGTTGCCTCTTTTGGAAGATGGAGATCAGCATGGTCCCAACTCTGTAACAGGGTTTTTTTAAGTGGTGTAAAGCACTTAGCTTTAACGCTTAAAGCTCTGTATGCAGTAGCTGTAACATCCCTATTATAACAAGCAAGTGCACTTCCCTCTCAAACTGTCACTTAGCTGCTGTGTGCCGAGCAGGTGAGGATGGCCCAGGCCTCTGCCTTAGTGCTCACATGCATTTCACGTCTGCTTTATACCACGTGCTTTGAATTGCTCCCGCTTTAGGGTCCCACCGCCCCAGTAACACAGGGAGGTGGTTTCCATCTCCATTTTGCAGAGGAGGAAACTGAGACTCAGGGCAAGTGGCTTGCCCAGCATCGCACAGGGGGTCACAGCCAAGCTTGCGTCTGAGCCCAGGATCCAGGGAGTGCTTGTTCCTTGATACTTCACAATGTCATAGGGAGTCATCATGAAGGCAGCTAGAATTTGAGGTTACAGAACAAGCAGAAGGGCTGGATGATGTACACAAGGGCCTCTGGAGGCAGATGAAGGAGCGGGTCATTCAGGTCTGGGGCTGCATGGATGGGACAGCAGGGCACTTAACACTGACCTTGAGCTTGGAGGCTTCCTGCCAACAGCCACCACCTCCTTCTCCTCCCCCTGCCCCGACCCCCTGCAGCGTCCCGGGCAGAGCCAGTACGTGACATCCGCTGTGAGTTCTGTGGCGAGTTCTTCGAGAACCGAAAGGGCCTGTCGAGCCATGCACGCTCGCACCTGCGGCAGATGGGTGTGACCGAGTGGTCTGTCAACGGCTCACCCATCGACACGCTGCGGGAGATCCTCAAGAAGAAATCCAAACCATGCCTCATCAAGAAGGAGCCGCCGGCCGGAGACCTGGCCCCTGCCTTGGCTGAGGACGGGCCCCTCACGGTGGCCCCTGGGCCCATGCAGGCCCCTTTGCCGCTGGCGCCAATGGCTGGCCGGCCAGGCAAACCAGGAGCTGGGCCAGCCCAGGTTCCCCGCGAGCTCAGCCTGGCACCCATCACTGGTGCCAAGCCTTCAGCCACCAGCTACCTGGGCTCAGTGGCAGCCAAGCGGCCCCTGCAGGAGGACCGCCTCCTCCCAGCAGAGGTTAAGGCCAAGACCTACATCCAGACTGAACTGCCCTTCAAGGCAAAGACCCTCCATGAGAAGACCTCCCACTCCTGTAAGCAGTGGTTGGCAGGGTCCTGGGAGGGCATCTGCCAGGGCCTGTAGGGCTGGGCAATGCCGTGCACACACTTATCCCCAGTGGGGGTCAAGGCCCCAGTGGGAGGCGGGACTGGCTCCCGACCTGGGCAGCGCCTTCTGGGTACCCTTGCTCCCTTTGGGCTGGGGCTCAGCAGCACCCCCTCTGCCTGCAGCCACTGAGGCCTGCTGCGAGCTGTGTGGCCTTTACTTCGAAAACCGCAAGGCTCTGGCCAGTCATGCACGGGCGCACCTGCGGCAGTTCGGCGTGACCGAGTGGTGTGTGAACGGCTCACCCATCGAGACACTGAGTGAGTGGATCAAGCACCGGCCCCAGAAGGTGGGCGCCTACCGCAGCTACATCCAGGGCGGCCGTCCCTTCACCAAGAAGTTTCGCAGTGCCGGCCATGGCCGCGATGGCGACAAGCGGCCGCCCCTGGGGCTGGCACCCGGGGGCCTGGCCGTGGTGGGCCGCAGTGCCGGGTGTGAGCCAGGGCTCGAGGCTGGCCGGGCAGCTGACAGTGGTGAGCGGCCTCTGGCAGCCAGCCCGCCAGGCACTATGAAGGCTGAGGAGCACCAACGGCAGAACATCAACAGTGAGTGCTGGTGGAGGAGGGTCATGTGCTGCCACCTGCTGGGGTTCCCCTGGATGCCCCCTGGGTTCTCTGCTGTGCATCTGCCCTTAAGTCGCTTTCCCAGTTTGCCCTCCCGTTCAGTCATCCATCCTTCATCCCACCTGTCCCGAGGTCCAGGAGGTGTCCAGTCATCTGTTGTCCTGACTTAAAATTCCCCACAGCATTTGCCCCTTGCTCGCTGAAGGCAGGAACTTCCTCAGGGGACTTGCCCTCTGGCTCATCTCCTGTCCCTCTCCCCACCTTTCCCCGCCTCAGAATTTGAGCGCCGACAAGCCCGCCCTCCAGATTCCTCTGCGGCCCGGGGTGGTGAGGAGGCCAATGACCTGCACCAGAAGCTGGAGGAGGTGCGGCAGCCTCCGCCCCGGGTCCGGCCAGTCCCCTCCCTGGTGCCCCGGCCCCCCCAGACATCACTCGTCAAGTTCGTTGGCAACATCTACACCCTCAAGTGCAGGTATGCAGCCCGCAGGGGAGGGAGGGAGAGAGACTACCCGCCCAGGGCTTGGCCCTCCAGAGCCTCTGAACAGGACTTGGGCTGGTGGAGGCAGGAGATGTAGCCTCAAGGACTGCCCTGGGCTGTGGCTGGACCCAGGTTAAGGGCTCCTCACAGACAGCAGCACCACAGAGCATCAGGCTGAGACCTTGAGCTTTATAGTCAACAAGACCTGAGTTCAGTTGCCAGCTCTGACCCCAGCTTAGTGACCGTGAGCAAGGATTTCCTGCTGCGTGCCTCAATATTCCCACCTATAAAACGGGGTTGATAACAGACCTACCTAATAGATTTGTTATGAGGATTAAAAGAGTTGAGTATAAAGCATTCGAACTGTGCCTGGCGCATGGTAAGCACTTGGCAAGTATTTGCCGGATTAAGAAAAAAATAGGTCTCAGTTCATTCTTACCAAAGTCCATGTGTACATCAGAGGCCAGGAAACAGAGTCTGAGATGTGATGTGCCTGCCTCAGGCCACACAGGCCAAGTCAGAGGTAGGATTGGAACCTAAGTCTCGGAGCCATGAGCTTGGGTTCTGGGCCCCTATGCTGTGAGGCCTCCCTTGGGGCCGAGAGGATGAGGAGCTAGTGAGTTGGATGGGTAGGAGTTAGTGCCCAACCCCCTTTCCCTGGCTCCCATCATTCTCTCCTGGGGCCTGGTGGGGTCGGATCTGCTTCTCTATGTCCTCTCCCATTTCAGAGCACATGCTTCAGTCAGCTGGCAAAGGTGCTTGGGAAGCTGGATGGCCCATACCCAGTCCCTGAGCCAGCAGACTGCCCTGAGCATAGAGACAGGGGTCTCCAGGGGACCCTACCGTGACCCCATGATGGGTAGAGGTAGCTGTACATGGGAGAACATCTAGCTTCTGGGTCCCCCTTCTGTCAAATCCTGGGCTTACTTTGTTGACTCTGAGTAGCAGTAGGTGTGCCTGATGCTCAGGGTGTGGCCAGGGCTATGCTTCCACCTCTCCTCACTGCAGTGGCCACTTCTCCTTCTCTCTGTTCCCCCCCTACAGGTTCTGTGAAGTGGAATTCCAGGGGCCCCTCTCCATCCAGGAGGAGTGGGTGCGGCACTTACAGCGGCACATCCTGGAGATGAATTTCTCCAAAGCGGACCCTCCGCCCGAGGAGCCCCAGGCCCCACAGGCACAGACAGCGGCAGCAGAGGCGCCCTAACACAAAAGCATTCCAGATCCCCTCTCGTGCCACCTCTATCTCCTCTTCCTCCGCAGTCTCCTCCTCCCTCTCCTCCCTCTTTCTTTTCCGTTTCCAAAGGAGCAAGCCAAAACCTCAAACCGGCACCTTTCAGGAGCCGGGCACACTACATCCGGGGCACTGGAAGCCAGCTAGCCATGCTTCCCCCAGCCTGAGGACTCTGGGGCCACACACAGGGCATCTTCCTTCAGCCCACACCCACCTGCCCACCCAGTTCAGCAGGGGCAGCTGCCAGGTCTCTGGTGGCAGCCATTCTGTTCACAAGGGAGGAAGGCCAGCGTTCTCCCACGTCTAACAGCCAGGCAGCCTATGTTTGCCATCCGTGGCCACTTGCAAAGACCCCAAGGACCCCTGTCCTGGTTCCCTCTTGCCCCTATGAATATCCTCTCACACACACACGCACGCACGCACGCACTCAACGTACCTCGTGAGACCCGGGAATCTGCCCCAGCCCTCCAGTTCCCGGGTCGAACGACAACCACATCATGCCACGGTGCTTGCTCAGGGGAAGCCACACTCCCTCTGTGGCCCGCTGCTGGGGCCTGGGAGCCCCCCCCACTGAGCCCACAATGCCACGGAAATCCTTGTTGGCCACCCCCACAAGAGGGGCCTTCCCAGCTGGGAAGAGCTCAGAGCTGACAGCTGCCTCCTGCCATGTCAAGGCCCCCAGAGCCTTGGGGGCTCCAGGGCCTGGGAGGGGGTGGGGGTGGGACTCTCCTTCCCCACCCTCACTCCCCTCCCTCTTTTCACTGTTGCTTTCTATGTATAGCTCCCTAGACCTTTCCACTTTTTTAAAACCGCATTTTGTGTAGAGAATAAGGAACGTGGATCTTTTTATTTTGCAGTCCTGGGCCAGCTAGAAACCGGGAGCTGATTGACCTTTTAACTTTTTTCAGTGGCCACATTTTGGTTATCGATGTACCTAGAAGTATGTAAATTAGATTAAATTTCTCTTCTGGAAACACCCCAGGGCAGGCAGCCAGCGTGTGTTTTTCTGTCGAGTGGACAGGCTGGCATTGTCTGTCTGGCAGCCAGGGCTGGGATCGAGCCACCTCCGCCAAAAGCCCCTGGAAGCCCTGGGTTTTCCTGTTGGCCACCAAGCCCACCAGACCTTTCTGGGGATGAGCCCAAGTTCCCAGCTGTTGGCGCTCGATGGCATGGCTGGTGTGGATGCTCTGGCCAGCTGGTGAAGCGGCTCCTGTGAGCTGAGGAGAGGAACCAGGACTCTGGGCAGCTGGTCTGGGAAGGGAGCCAGGATTGAGAAGTGATTGAGGCCTGAAGGGCTCTCTGAGGGCAGGAGCTGTCCAGTGAGGGTGTGGGGGACTCGTTGGGGGAGGGTGAAGTGCACAGCTGCTGGGACTGGCCTGCCTTCAAGACATGTGACTTGTCTGGAGACACATACACCCTGAACCTGACTAACATGAGGGGAAAAAGAGAGCTGCTGGCTCCTTTTCGTTGTTATTTATTTTCTCGTTCTGCAAATGTTTATTGAACATTTCTGAGATTTTAAGAGATTTTGTTGGCTGCTCCTTCTTGTTTATTGCATGTGGTTTCTCAGCTCATCATTTTCACTTAAACAGCCAAGGGCTAGAAAGTAGAAATGACCTCATGGGGCAGAGGCCTCCTCCACCCCCAACCCTACTATCCTGGGTCCCCCACCATGCCCCTGGCTGGGAAGGAGGGGCTAACAAGCTGTGATAGTATGCCCTCAAGAGTAGTCTTGGCCTGCACACTTGGCTTTTCTTTTCGTGTGAAATCAGGACACACATCTTGCCTGGTGGAAGAAGGCCTCTATTACTTAACGTCTAACCAACGCTGTGGGTGGGCATGTGTGAGACTTTGAAAGCCGGTAGGGCATCTCCTGATGAGAGCACCTCCTCTTTCAACTTTTTATAAATTAGTTTAAAAAACCCAGTAAGTTTTTAAAAGTGATGTAAGCTGGATGAAAAAAAAAGTTCAAACTATGCAAGAGCTAACAAAGTAATGTGGGAGGCCCTTCCCCACCCACAGTTGTGCCGTGATAGCTATGTCAGTCCTTGAAAGGGTTGAATACAATTGCCACAAAGGGATCTTTTCCTGACACTTGTGAGCACACCCCTTCTCGTAAGCAGTTTTACTGCCTCTCTAATGAAGTTGGCAAATGAGGGTAAAATATGGCTTTGGTACATGCTGTGAGGGAAGCTATGGGATCCAGGAGAGATGTCCTGGGGCCCTGCCTTAGTTTGGAGGGCAGGCAGGCATCCTTGAGGGTGACGCTGAAATTAGCCCCACAACTGGAGTGCACATTAATCAGAGATTTATGTACTTCATATATGGAGTTTATCAGTGCATCGTGAACCTTGTCCCATGTGGCAGCAAATTCTGCATGAGGCCCATTTTTGGAGGAGTTGTTAAAACATTTTATCATGGAGAATTCTAACCACGCAAAAGTGGAATAGTAAAATGAACCGTCATCTACTCATCAGTTATAAACTCATGACCAATGTCTTCAGCTATAAGCCCTCCATGCCCTCCTCTTTCCTCCATCTGAATTACGGTGAAGCACATCCTGGTCATCAGATCAATTAATATATTAATGTTTCAGCATATTTCTCTGAAGGATATGGACTTTATTTTTTACTTTTTATTTATTTAGTTTTTTTGCGGTTCGCGGGCCTCTCATGTTGTGGCCTCCCCCGTTGTGGAGCACAGGCTCCGGACGCGCAGGCTCAGCGGCCATGGCTCACGGGGCGCAGCCGCTCTGCGGCATGTGGGATCTTCCCGGACCGGGGCACGAACCCGTGTCCCCTGCATCGGCAGGCGGACTCTCAACCACTGCGCCACCAGGGAAGCCCGGATATGGACTTTAAAAAGTGCCATCGGAAAAAGAAAGTGCCATCGTTAAACTAAAGAAATGGGCAATTCCTTAATATCAAAAAGTGAGCAGCAGCATACTTTTTTTTTTTAACTTATTTTTTTGGCCATGTGGTGCGGCATGCAGGATCTTAGGATGCGGGAACTTAGTTCCCTGACCAGGGATCGAACCCGTGCTCTCTGCATTGGGAGCACGGAGTTGTAACCACTGGACCACCAGGGAAGTCCCAGTAGCAGTATAAGTAAAACAAGAAAAAATGTAAAAGTCGTACAACTTGAATTTTCACAAGCACGATTGAGTATGATTTTCAGTGTCTGTAGCTCTGTCAAGTCATCTCTTAGAAGTTATGAAATGTCTCTGACAGTGTATTCCACACATCCCAGTGAGGGTGCTGAGGAGAGAGCTGGAGCCTGGCTGGGCTACTTAATGCAGGATCTCTGAAGTCCAGAAGAAACCGAGAGGGGTTTAGAGGGGTAGTTCTAGCTTTGACACTTTAAGTGTCAAGGACCCTGAGCAAGTTCATGAATTCCAAGCCTCAGTTTTCTTATCTTTTAAGCGGGAGTTTTAAAAAATTTCCTCACAGATATGAGGGGGCATTTGAAATGATCATACAAATATAGTTATTAAGTATATAATATAAACATGCTATATACTTGTTATCATTATGAAACGGTGGATAACAAAATGTAACATTTCTTTAGAGCACCCGGCACCGGACTGAATTATTTGCATACATTATCTCACGTATTTGAACGTGTGCCCAGTATCTTGTTTGGCGCTTAGTTGTAATTTTCACTCCAACGTGGTTTTCCCGTATTCGTTTTCGAGCTCAAGGCCAGAGAAGTTAGGAAAGAGCATAGGTTGGCACAGCACCCCCATGGCAGATCCGGGATTGGAGGTGTGCCCTGCGCTGTTAGATCCGGCTCCCTCCTGCCGGCCTCCAGGGCACAGGCCCGTCTCCAGCCTGACTGCGCTTGGGCCTCAGGTCTTTCCGTAGTGCACAGCTCCGCCCCTTCGAACTCCACAGGATTCCACCTCCAGGCCGTCTCCTCTGAGCCAATCACCGTGGTCCCGGGATAACGGAGGCGGGAATAGGGTGGGGCTCTCACGAAATTGGCACCACCTTCAGCCACTGGCATAAGGACATTTCGAGATGGACAGCGGGGCTATCCAATAGGCGTGAAGCAAGGTCCGGAGCGAGCCAATGCGGTCGGGAGGCGGGGCTCAGTTGTGTGTAGAAGGAGGCCGGGGGATTGTCGCCGCTTTCGCGGCCTCTGACGCGTGGAGCAGCTGCCTGAGTCTTCGGGTGCAGCATCGCTACTGCCATGAGCTACACAGGTGGGCCCGGCAGGGTGGTGTGGGGTCGGGTCCGGGAGGAGAGGGACAGGGATGTGCCAGAGCCGCGCCGGGCTCGTCCGTGCCTCCCCCGGGGCTTGGACACTGCCCTCTCTGCGGTCACAAAATGGCGCCGCAGGCCCGTCGCCTCAGTTTCGCGCCCCTCACGTCTAGGCGTCTTAGTTCTCTGTGTTGGCAACCTTGGATCCCGGCTCCCGGCCGCCAGAAGTCTTGGCTTCTGTCGTCTGTGTCCGTGGGCCTTGGCCTCGGCGCCTGAGATGTCTCTTCCGTTCCTGGCCCAGCCCCCTGGGTCCTCGACGCCTCAGGTCGCCCTTTCTCAGGCCTCGGCCCTTCAGGTCAGTCTGCTGACTCGGCTGCAGTCGCCATTGCCATACTGTTTCCCGCGCAGTTTCCGTGCAGATGCCGCAGCTGCCCGCATCATCCCCCGCTTTTATCTGCCTCAGGCTGGGAGAGGCGCCAGGCCCGGCGGGGGGATGAGTAAATCAATATATGAAGGCTTTGGGCTGAATGGGAATCTCGCGTCCTTAGGGACTGAGCCTGAGCCTTGTGGGGAATGGCTAGCTTCCGCGTTAACTCATTCCACACCTGTCAAATTCATCGTGTCGGGGTTACAAACATAGTATATATCGTGGGCTGGTCAGTACCTTGAGGGGGTCGCTGTATAACATGGGGTGGTTGGGGACCTCTGAAGAGGTGACATTTGAGCAGAGACCTGAATGGAATGAGGGAGTAAAGGATATCAGGGGGTCTTCGACATAAAGACGCAGTGGCAGGAGCTGCCTGACTTGTTAAAGATCAGCCAAGGCGATCAGTGGGACTTGAGCTAAGGGGAGAAGGGGGGATGATGAGATTAGAGAAGGGGCCATAGGATATGCTTGGGTGATTTCAGATCATCCCTGGATGAATTCAGAGGCTGCCTGGGTTTGCCTTGGGAATAGCTGATGAGGCTTCTCAGCCAAGAGCCTCCCTTGTAATGCGGGTATTACAGGCGTGAGCATGTGTGGTTGTTGGACAACCAGCATTCTACTTGGAATGTTTTTAGGACTGAGAATGGAACCTGAGCCTCTGGGGCTGCTCTATAGGCTGCTTTATATTGGCCTAGACAAGAAGGTAGTGTTAGCCCTCCAGGTCAGGAGCTTGGCAAGAACTCCAGTTTTTAAAGCAACCATCCCTTAGCCCAGTGGTTCTCAACCGGGGGCAATTTTGCCCTCCAGGGGACACTGGCAATGTTTGGAGACATTTTTGGTTTTCACTTCTTGGGGTGGGAGTGCTACTAGTGCACCTAGTGGATAGAGACCAGGAATGCTGCTAAACATCCTACAGTACACAGGATGGCCCCACTGGAAAGAATTATCTGGCCCCAAACATCAGTAGTGCCGAGGTTGAGCAACCCTGCCCTAGCCTTTGTGTACCCTTCCTGGTTCAGGAGGAAAGTCAGTAGGGTTGTTGCTGACATATCTGGAATTGAGATGTGATCCTTTTCACCAAATCTTACTGAGAACTGGAAGACAGTTCTGTGGTTATCAGGGGCAGGATTGCTGAAGAAACCAGGGATAAATGGTGGGGGGCTGTGGGGTAGCTTAATAATGGACCATTTGTTTTTTTATAGACGAGGAAGCTGAGTTTAGAGAGGTCACAAATGGCCAATTCTGAATTTCAACTCCACATCTTATAGGCTGTAATTCTGGGTTTGAGTGGGCACTGAGGTAGCCAAGGTAATGAGGTAATGATTAGTTTTTCCTTGATTTTGATCAACTGAAAACCACAGTAGCTTTATAATGTGAGTCTTTCCCTTTTAAGAAGCAGACCACCGAAGTCAGAGGCATATAGGGACTTCCCTGTGGTCCAGTGATTAAGACTCCACGCTTGCACTGCAGGGGACATGGGTTCAATCCCTGGTTAGGGAACTAAGACCCTACATGCTGTTCGGTGCAGCCAAAAAATAAATAAAGTCAGAGGCATTTTATGTCACATTTCAGACAACTGTTTGCCTGTAAGGAGAACTTCTGGAGGCCTTGAAACAAATGTTACCATTATTAGTAAGCATAGAAGGTGATTAAAATAATTTATCTTTTTGATAACTTGTCCATTTTTTGAACCTAGTTTCTTTATGTGTACTTGAGAAAGAATGTTCCATCTCCAGCACTGAGGGGGGGAGATTGGAGCAGTGGAAAAACAGGACAAAAATTCAGAATCAGGTCTTCAAACAAAGGTCTGAAATGCTACTAATCTTTTTATAGGAACATTTATTATCTCACATATTTTCTGTGTGTTAGGAATGCACAGGTGGTTTAGCTGGATGGTTCTGGCTTGGGATTTCTCATGAGGTTACATTTTGGATGTTAGCTGGGACTGTAATCATCTGAAGGCTTGACTCAGGCTGAAGGTGACTCAAACTCATGTGGCTGACAGGTTGGTGCTGGCTGTTGGTTCCTATACCATCTGGACCTCTCCACAGGCTTACTAGAGGGTACTCACTCTGTGCTGGCTAATTTCCCCCAGAGTGAATGATCTAAGAGAGAGCAAGGTGGAAGTCTCAGAAGTCACACTCAGTCATTTTTGCAATACCTTTTTGGTTACACTGGCTATCTCTATTAGTTTGGGAAGAGACAACATAATGTCTGGAGGCAAGAATCATTGGAGGCCAACTTGGAGGCTGGTTATCACCAGATGGTAAAGGTTGGGGGCAACCTAACCCAGTTCCAATTGTCCTCTAATTTTTGTCACTTAATATCATTTCTTCAAAGAATCCCCTTCTAAAAAAAGAAGGAAAAGAATAAAACTGAGAAGCTTTGTGTATTTTTGAGCAAAAAAGATGTCAGAGAGGCTAGCCAAGAGGGAGGGGCTATGATACAGAGTTATAAATCCATGGTCTGACCTTTCACTTTATATGACCAAAAACTTGCTTATTTTATTTTTTCACTCAGAGCTTATTGTATTTTTTTTACTCGGAGTTTATCAAGCTGGTAAATTGAACTAAGAAGAGAACGATATCGCAGCCAGACAAGAATTTGTTCATGATTGGAGCATAACTGGCTAAGGAAGGTCCTGCCCTGGAGACAGTATTGTGGAAAAGAATATTAATGTGGGGAGGACAGGACTAGAGCAGTTTGCCGTTGAGCTCTGAAGGTTTGATGGATTGTCTTTCCTTTCTCCCCGGGGAGAATCAGGCCCCCTCTCCCCTGAATATACATAGATCTTTTGCTCCATGACTTTCGTGTACTGGGTTCCAGTATGTATTTCTGTTAGCTTGTGGTAGGTTCCAGTTGCAGCTGCAGTACATACCAACCACATTACCTAAAGTCTGGAGCCATTTTGCCAGTGGCAGTATTGCTGAACAGACGAGTTTCCAGAAGCTAGTTGAGCAAACGGTGGAAAAGCCCCGTGTAAGGTACTTTTTACCCTGTGAGCCTTCCCCACAGGTCAACCATCTTTAGAATGCTTTCAGTGTTTCTTGTGTACAGTTATTGATTATCAAGGGTTAAGATTTAAGTATCTCAGGAAGGTCTTGGGTCCCTGGAGGGAATCTATTCCAGTGTGCCCTCTTTAATTAGGGAAGGTAAAAAATGTTGGATTTGTATACTTCTCTCACTGGCTCTCTCATTCCCCAATGCCCAGTCTCACTTCTCTCCTCTGGGAAGTAAAGATAAAGTGTGGGTCCACTGATCCTTATTTGAAACCCTTGGAGCTGGGTGTGTTTTGGAATTCTAGCTTGAGAGGACATTCCACAGCACCTGCACTGGGGTCTGGGGCAGCACCTTGTAATTAAATGAAGAAAGATAAAAAATATCCTCACAGGTCAGTTTTGCCCCAAAATGAGTGTTGACACCACATTTGAGGAGAACACTTGGTTTTCAGACCTTTTCGGAATTGCAGGGTTTGGTTTTGAGTCCTTTTTGGAATTGCAGGGTAAGGGTCTTGGCCCTGTTCCTTTTGTTGGCTGTGGTGAGGATGAAATGAAATAATGCAGATAAAGCTCTTAGCACCCTGCAGGGGAAACACTTGTTAAGTTGTTGGCTGTCATCTTTGTTGCTTCCATCTTAAGAAATGAACATGATGTGTTGGTTTCTGCTGCACTGTGAAGTGAATCAGCCATGCGCATACACACATCCCCTCCCTCTTGGACCTCCCTTCCCCTCCCCACTCACTTTCTCCCAAACCATTTTGATTATGACTTACTGCCTTCAGCCTCTTCCTTGTCCAGTATTGCCTGCATACCCGCCTTTTGACCTGAAGGGGCTGCTTTGATCATATCACTTCTTTGTTTAAAATTCCATTAATCGTTCATTGGTAATTCCAGAATCGAGTTCAAATTTAAAGGCATATGAGGTCTCCTCCATAGATTGCTCTTTTCCCCCTTCCACTGTGGTCTCCCATTTTTGTTTTACTGAAATGCTTTAGTGAGCATGCGTCTTTAAAAATCTTAATTCACAGTTCTGATGCTGGAATATCCTACCTTCATCTCCCAGGTTTTCACAGTTACAGTTGTCCTTTAGGGTTCAGAACAAATCTCACTTTCACCTTGAAGTCTTAATCTCTTATCCATGGGACTGTCCCTTTTCTGAAATCTCCTATGGCTTATGTTAACTTTTATTCACTTAGTGTTTTTCATTTATTGCTTTTATTGTATTTTTTCATGGTTGTATGTGATCTTTCCAGTTGTATTGATTAAATACATACAGATATATATATATATTTACATAGATGTATGTGGGGGGGGGTGTCCACACATACATAAACTCCAAGGACCATATATCATCCTTAGCAGATATTGAAGTATTGGAATTGTTTTCTTTGCCTTCTGTGTGGTGGAATTAAAGTAATGGTAATGAGGGAGGGCTACTTTATTGCTGTAAGAGTACTTTTTCTCATTACATTCACAGAAGAATGTACCTTGTTTTATTCACTAATCATAAGATGAAGGTGTGTAAACTGACTTCTCTATCAGTTTGAAACTTTAGATAATGCCTCTATGTCCTAATTGTTTTTTCTGTTTGTGTTTTTTTTGTTTTTGAGGTTTGCGGGCCTCTCACGGTTGTGGCCTCTCCCGTTGCGGAGCACAGGCTCCGGACGCGCAGGCTTAGGACGCGCAGGCTTAGCAGCCATGGCCATGGCTCACGGGCCCAGCCGCTCTGCGGCATGTGGGATCTTCCCGGACCGGGGCACGAACCCGTGTCCCCTGCATCAGCAGGCGGACTCTCAACCACTGCGCCACCAGGGAAGCCCTGTCCTAATTGTTTTAAATGTTTAAAGAGGACAAGCATATAATGTTGCTTAACATGAAAAATGTTATCAAGTGGAATAAAGACTATTTGTTGTTAAAGAAAATCAATTTGGGGGAATTTATTTAATTGAAAACAAAAATATAAGTATTTTGAAACCATTCTTTACCATGTGTTTCTTAACCATGATCTGTGGAGTCAATTTTATTTAATTCTTGAGACCTGTAAAAAGACCTGTATAGAAAGACCTTGTTTTTCCCCTACTCTGAGTATACTAAAATTAAAGAAGATATGTTTAAGGACATTTTCCTCAATGTAAAGAAAGTATTTGCTAAAGTAAAATTCTCTTTCACATTAAGTTGAAGATACATAGTTGATACACCTTTTGCCTTATGCACTGTGAATGTTAAATCCACATCCTAAACTTAAAATATTTGTGAGTCCTCCACAGGACTATTTGTAAATGTTTTATATACTAGTCTTGAATAAACATTCAGTATTATACCAAAAAAGAAAAAAGAAAAGAAAAGAAATGAACATGGAAGAGTGTCAACAAATATGTGAACGCCTACCCAGGGAAAGGTACTTTGTGTGTGCTTTTGTTGTAAATAAGCTACTGGAGGTTCTGGCTTTAATTTTTAGGTCATGAGTTGGTGCTGATGGGAACAGGCAAATATTGCCCCTTATGGTGTCTGTCATAATTTCAGTGCTAAGTGTAAATCATTTAAAAAATGTTTTAAACGTGTAGTTTTAAAGATAGTGTCAGGATTCATCATAATCTGTTATAATCAGCATTTGAGAGCAGTAGTTTCTGGTAGAGGTTCAGATTTTCCTTACCTGGTACTAATTCATTTTAAATTGAGAAATAGTATGAGAGTTGAGAAGATAAGAAATTATATGTATAATCTATAATACTTATTCCATGTCAACATGCTAACCCCAATGCAATTGAAATTACAATTACCTTTGAGAGGTAATTGTAATACACACATTTTTTTATTGGAAAACTGAAAAATACAAAGCCGTTTCGGCTTCAGATTTGGGGGAATGGAAGAGGTATTATTTACCTTAACATTGTTCAAAACTGACCCCCCATTGTTTTTTGAATTGGAGCTCACCTTTCAGTGATTTGATATAAATATTTTCCTCATTCAACTGAATAATTTGGGTACCCATTTATCAAAACAGGATACTAGTTTGAAGGTTTAAAAGT
Source organism: Globicephala melas (assembly GCF_963455315.2). NCBI lineage: Eukaryota > Metazoa > Chordata > Mammalia > Artiodactyla > Delphinidae > Globicephala > Globicephala melas. The sequence goes on along the minus strand of NC_083316.1, from coordinate 157,718,104 downwards.
GTTTATGCAATTCTTCTGGCATAGCAAGTTAAACATAGCCTGCCTTTCCATTGGTTAATATGTTCTGGAGGTGTAATTAAAGCGTTCAGAAGCTAGAGGTTTTGGTGGCTTTCCAGTGACGGGAGGGTCTGCCAGCCAGTCTCCACTGAAAGGTAGTCTTAGATCATTTTCATGCAACTTGTTTGGGAAAATTAACCACACTGTACCTCTGTTTAGGCTTTGTCCAGGGATCTGAAACCACATTGCATTCTACATACTCAGACACAACTGCTCAACCCACCTGTGATTATGGTAAGTGTGGGCCCCTGGGAATTGGAGGGTGCATGCTCTGCCTTCTTCTAGTGGCAGAGCAATTTGGTGTTTATTAGTTGCCTTTAACTTTGCTGTCACACTGTCTTTTCCAAAGGCAAACTTGTGTGAAATGGTATGGTGGGCTCTTAGAATAGCCAGTGCTTCCCTTTGGGGAATTATGGGAAAGATGTCTGTTATTGAGCAAGCTGGAGTTCTTGGGGCTGTAAAAGATTTGTTCCTTTGACTCTTTGACATTTTCTTAGAAGTACCTGTGGTCTGTGACAAAGATCTGGCTTCAGAAAATCCCCTTGAGGGTCTGGGAAGGAGAATGGCCAATCAAAGTCCAAAGGATTGGTCTGAGCAGAAACCAAGCCATTAACTTAGCCCCAGGGTAGTGCATGAGACTGCAGTGTGGGAGAGGCTGCCTGTCTGAATCTAGCAGGCCTTTAGAGTCACAGTCAGGCTAGCAGGCTCCTCACACACAGGTTTGAGAGAAGGTTTCTCATTGATTTCTCAACTCTGGACAGACACACTAAATCTCTAATTCAGAAGTAGCCACGTGACAGAATCCATAGATGGTCTGTTGGTGTCCTTCAGCAGCCCAGAACTGCCAGTAAAGCTGTCCTTCTGTGATCTGTGACCCTAGTTGTCTGTCAAGAAGGAGCCCTCTTTAAAGGATTTTGCCTTGGTTACTGAGATGGGTTATTGGTTTTACTGCCAATGTCTAGGGAAAGACTAAGCCTACACAGTCACATTCCCTCAGGAGTCACTGATTAAGTGGACATAAGTAAGCTCCCTGAAGAATTAGCAGATAGTCTCGGGGCGGGGGCGGGGGAGACTTAAAATGTTCTGAAAATTGGGCTTCCCTGGTGGCGCAGTGGTTAAGAATCCGCCTGCCAATGCAGGGGACACAGGTTTCGTGCCCTGGTCCGGGAAGATCCCACGTGTCACGGAGCAGCTAAGCCCGTGCGCCACAACTAGAGAAAGCCTGCTTGCAGTAACGAAGACCCCTAATGCAGCCAAAAATAAATTAATTAATTAATTTTTAAAAATACTTAAAAAAAATGTTCTGAAAATGAGTAAGGAGGTATCAAGGAGTTCATAAATGAGGAGAAACTTGGTTTGCATGGCTTCTCTGTCCTGCCCTCCCTGCCTCAACCCTTTGAATCAGACATAGTCCCACATCACACAACATTTTTGAATTATTTTCCTCAGGTTTATATATTCTGGGTACAGAGCATTTTATCAGATGTGCCATTTGCAAATATTTTCTCCCAGACTGGAGTTTATCTATTTATTCTCTTGATAGTGTCTTTGGAAGAATACAAATTCTTCATTTTGATGAAGTCCAATTCATCAGTCTTTTCTTTGTTTTTGTTTGTTTGTTTAAGTCTTTTGGCCGCACCACGCGGCATGTGGGATCTTAGTTCCCGGACCAGGGATTAAACCTGTGCCCCCTGCATTGGCAGCGCAGGGTGTTAACCACTGGACCGCCAGGGAAGTCCCAATTTTTCCTTTAATAAATCGTGATTTCTGGTGGTGTATCTATGAAATTTATGCTTAGCCCAAGGCCACAAAGATTTTCTCCTAAGTTTTCTTTTAGGTGTTTCATAGTCCTAGGTTTTACTTTTATTTTGTGATCCACTTGAGTTAATATTTCTACCAAGTGTGCAGTATAGGTCAAGATTCTTTTTTACCTTTGTTGAAAATTAATTGAACATATACGTGTGGGTCTGTATCTGGCCTCTAATTCAGTTCCATTGATCTTTGAGTCTGAATTTCCTATAGTACCTTGCTGTCTTGATCACTATAGTAAGTCTTGAAATTTGTAAATGTGAATCCTCTGGGTTTGTTCTTTTTCCAAAATTGACTTGGATATTATAGTTCCTTTGTTTTTGCATAGAAATTTTAGAATCAGTTTGTCAATTTCTATTAAAATTCCTGCTGAGATTTTGAGTTGAATGGTCTTGAATCTATAGATTAGTTTGGGAGAATTGAAATCTTAACAGTATTAAGCCTTCCAGTACATGAACACAGTATGCCACTTCATTTGTTCAGGTCTTTGATTTCTTTCATTGGTGGTGTAGTTTTTTTGTTTGTTTTTTTTTTTAAGTGATATGGTCACTTCATTTAGGAATTAAAGAGAAGCTGTACATTCTTTTTTTTATATAAATTTATTTATTTTTATTTATTTATTTTTGGCTGTGTTGGGTCTTTGTTTCTGTGTGAGGGCTTTCTCTAGTTGCAGCGAGCGGGGGCCACTCTTCATCGCGGTGCGCGGGCCTCTCACTGTCACGGCCTCTCTTGTTGCGGAGCACAGGCTCCAGACGCGCAGGCTCAGTAGTTGTGGCTCACGGGCCCAGTTGCCCCGTGGCATATGGGATCTTCCCAGACCAGTTCTCGAACCCGTGTCCCCTTCACTGGCAGGCAGATTCTCAACCACTACGCCACTAGGGAAGCCCCAGTGGTGTAGATTTTTACACACAGATCTTGCACACATTTTGTTAGATTTGCAGCTAAGTATTTCATGTCTTTAGTGCTGTGGTGATAGTTTTCAAAAATTCAGTTTCCAGTTGTTCATTGCTGGTATGTAAAGAGTTGATTTTTGTATATTGACCTTGTAATAAACCTTGCTTAGCTTACTTATTCACTAGTAACTCTTTTTTGTAGATTTTTTGGAGTAGTTTTACATAGACAATCATATTGTGAAGCAATAGGTATATTTTTACTTTTCCTTCTGGATCAGATTGCAAGAATAATATAATAGCATTTAAGTAACATTTTGAAAAACAGTCAACCAAGATCCCACCATTTTATATTTAACTTTTGTCAGCATAGTTACTTTAGGTAGTTGAATAACTTGCAGGTGGCTAGAATTGTGTCTACGGTTTTGTTTTGCTTACTGTTAGAAGCATTTCCTTGTGCAGCATAAGGCTTAGATTCTTTTTTGATGCCTATGTGATCTCACTGAGTAGGTTGGCTATAATCTGTTCTGATTAACTATTACCTTAAAGTTGAATGTTTACATTGTGTTCTTTTTTTATTTTTAATTTATTTATTTTTGGTTGTGTTGGGTCTTCATTGCTGCGCACAGGCTTTCTCTAGTTGCGGTGCACAGGCTTCTCATTGCAGTGGCTTCTCTTGTGTGGAGCGTGGGCTCTAGGTGTGTGGGCTCAGTAGTTGTGGTGCACGGGCTTAGTTGCTCCGCAGCATGTGGGATCTTCCCAGACCAACGATCGAACTGTGTCCCCTGCATTGGCAGGCGGATTCTTTTTTTTCTTGTTTTTAATATCTTTATTGGAGTATAATTGCTTTACAATGGTGTGTTAGTTTCTGCTTTATAACAAAGTGAATCAATTATATATATACATATGTTCCCATATCTCTTCCCTCTTGCGTCTCCCTCCCTCCCACCCTCCCTATCCCACCCCTCTAGGTGGTCACAAAGCACCGAGCTGATCTCCTTGTGCTATGCGGCTGCTTCCCACTAGCTATCTATTTTACGTTTGGTAGTGTATATATATCCATGCCACTGTCTCACTTTGTCACAGCTTACCCTTCCCCCTCCCCATATCCTCAAGTCCATTCTCTAGTAGGTCTGTGTCTTTATTCCCGTCTTGCCCCTAGGTTCTTCATGACCTTTTTTTTTTCCTTAGATTCCATATATATGTGTTAACATATGGTATTTGTTTTTCTCTTTCTGACTTACTTCACTCTGTATGACAGACTGTAGGTCCATCTGGCAGGCGGATTCTTAACCACTGCGCCACCAGGGAAGTCCCTACATTGTTTTCTACTTTTGCTCTTTTTTGTTTACTACGACTGTCTCCTTTTCTTTACTCTCTTTTTTTGTTGTTTCCTTTTTAAAATAAATTATATTCTTAAAATTCTCTTTTGTCAACTCTGGTCTCATCTCTGTGGATGAAAGTTAGTTCCGATGTTCTTCTGCAAGGGTCAGGTCTCAGGGAGTCGCCAAAGAACATAGTGTAGACAAAGATTTCCGCCCCCCCCAAAAAAGGGACCTGGTTGGGGAGCCCATCAGGGAGTCTAGGTTGCTCTGGGCATAGCAAGTAGCACATAGGGAGTGCTTGCCTGCCCCTGTCATAGGAGCCACCAACCTGTCCTTGTGTTTAGCGTTAATGCTCACTCCTGCTTCCTCTCCTTGTGCTTCTTTGCTCGTTCTGGCAAGTCCTCAGTAGCAGAAGCCTGGGGTGGGGCAGGGACATCCTATTCTGGCCTCACAAGCATAACCCTGATGGGTCTGCATTTGCCTCCCAGTCCTGTCTCTTTTTGAATAGCTAGTGTCCACTGTCCTGGGTGCAGCCATGTGGCCAGGCTCTTGTTAGCTGCTGGGACTAAGTGCATTATTCCTTGTATGGCTCTGCCAGCCTCTCTTCTGCCTGTAAGAACGCCTCTTTCACCACTCACTCCTTACATGATGTCCAGCTGCTGTCCCTTGCTGCTCTAATTACTTAGTGTCTCCTTTAGCACACAGTGCTCTGGGCCTGAGGAGTGCCCAGGACTGCCAGCCTCTGTTCTGTGTCCTCTGAGCATGATAATTCTTGAATAAACAAACGAATGAGAAGCCCTTGCTTTGGTTTCCCCAGCTGAAGAGGATTTTTGCTTTGTGAGCTCTAGCATGCCCACGGTTCATTAAAGTAGTGTTCGTCTAAAGTTCCTTGCTGGTTTCCAGTGTCTCCCCATTCGTTTGTGCAGTGGATTGAGGAGGAGCCTGAGTGTAGGATCTCAGCCTGCCCCCACCCCCCTTCATTCTGATTCATCTTCTCAGTGTATGCAGTATTGCTTTCCTGTGGCTGGATTCTGTTGTTCATCACACTGCCGTCTCACTGAGCTTGGTCCCCTGCCCTGGGATGAGCCTGACCTGTCTGTCTGCAGGGTAGACAGTGTGGAGTAGCAGGTAACTCTGAGGTCTCACCCAAGGCACTGGAAAAGCAGTCACCTGTTCTAATGGACTCCCTTGGGAAAGAAACATGTCTGCTTGACTCAGAGGTCCCTCTTGGCTTTGCACTTTGTCAGTTTTCAGTGGCTTTATGTTTCTGAAGGAATGAATTTTTCTTACATGCTGTAATAAAATCCAAAGCATATTTAGTTTATAATCCAGATTGTTTTCTCAACAGCTTTTCTCAAGCTGGGAGTGGTGTTTTGTCCCCCTCTGCTTATGTGTTCCAGCACAGCACACTCACAATTCAAGTGTTTGGTGGTTCTCCCTGTTAAGACAGACATTTAAGGGACTAGAGCAGTCAGTTTCTCTGCTCCATATGGCTTTGTCGGGTGATTTGATTGACACGATTTCAGAGTGGCTATGAGCTCTGTGCTGAGCTTCTTGTACAGCACAGTGTCGGTGTAAGGCACTGGAAACTGCTCTCCTCCTCCTCTGATTGGTGCTTAGCCAGGGGCAAGAGTAATCTTCCAATACTGGCTTTTTTTTTTTTTTTTTTTTTTGTGGTACGCGGGCCTCTCACTGTTGTGGCCTCTCCCGTCGCGGAGCACAGGCTCCGGACGCGCAGGCTCAGCGGCCATGGCTCATGGGCCCAGCCGCTCCGCGGCACGTGGGATCTTCCTGGACCGGGGCACGAACCCGTGTCCCCTGCATCGGCAGGCGGACTCTCAACCACTGCGCCACCAGGGAAGCCCCCAATTCTGGCTTTTTAAGGAAGGCGTATAGGAGCCAAATTCCTTAGCTGAGAGTGTTAGGAATGGGAGGTTCCTTAAATAGCAGATGGTCAGAACCACGAAAGGTCAGGCACCAGGGCAGCAGGTGGCCTGGGTCATTTATGTAGTGCTCTCAAGCTCAAGGCTTCTCAATTAGGGGAGGTTCAGTCTCCTGTAACCGCTCAGGTTCTAGGAATCGTTGTCTTTGTGCCTGAATTAAACTCTTACTGTATTGTAAGCAATTATAGGTGTAATTGTTCTTTTACTTTTTGTAGGATATGGAACTTGGAGCTCTGGGACAAACAGAGGCAAGTATTATACCCATGATCATTCTCCTCTCCCTTGGGATTGAACTGGTTGAGACTTTCTGCCACTGCCCAGCTTAGCCAAGGTTTTGGGGTGGGGGTCGCCTTTGGGGGTCCCAGGTGCCCTGGAGCTGGCTACTCCTTCCCAGGAGGCCTTATTAGTATGAACTAGGGCCCAGCCAGCCTTAGGTGGCTAAGATCCAGTCTTGTCTCTGTGACCGAAGGTGTCCTTGTCTCCGTGTTTGTCTGTCTCTCCTCGCCCCCTCCATCTTGTCTGTCTTTCTGTCTCCCTCATTGCAGGCTACGAGAACTATGGTTATGGCTATGGCTATGGCCAGGATAACACCACCAACTATGGGTATGGTATGGCCACTTCAAACTCTTGGGAAATGCCTAGCTCTGACACAAATGCAAACCCTAGTGCCATGGGTAGTGCCAGTGCTGATTCCGTTTTGTCCAGAATTAACCAACGCTTAGATATGGTGCCGCATTTGGAGACAGACATGATACAAGGAGGCGTGTACGGCTCAGGTGGAGAAAGGTGAGTGGACACCTGCCTAGGTGCTGAGGCTCTGCAGGGTCACCTCCTGCCTATTGCCCCTTGGCGTCTCCCTCTTCTGAACTGCCTCTTACGTCTGCTTTCTCCTTCTTTGCTCTGCTGTCGGGGCTTCCCAGAGACTGCTTGGGGTCCAGTGCACTTCCCTTCTTTGGCCTGTGTCCCCTCCTCCCTCTACCCTCCCCAACTGCCTGATGGTGAGCCTCTCTTCCAGCTTTTAGAAAGAGGAACAAGCCCAGACTGGGCTGGCTTCACTGTACCCTCCGAGTGGCTCTTCTCAGGAGCATTGTTAAATGGCTCTTCCCTCTGGAGACAGCCATTTGACATTCTTCAGATACTTTACATCCTGCGCTCTGTCAGGGCAGGACAGATTGGGTTGGGTGTGAAGGGTGGGATGAACCCTTGGGGCTGACCACTGTGAGCTGCGCATCCCACATAAGGGACAAGGAAGATGTGGGCATGTCCTGACCACCCTTCAGTGCCTTATAAACATGTACCTGTTGAGCCTCAGAAGTGCCCGTGAGGAACTGTTGACATCCTTACTTTGCAAATGGGGAAAGTGAAGCGCATGCAGGTCACACCTCTTGCCCACAGGCACCCAGGAGTAAATAGTGGAGCTGGGCCTCCCACTCAGATCTGTCCTACCCCACAGCATCATGCTGTGGGCATTTGTCATTGTCTGAAGTGGTGCTGGCCTAGAAGTTCTTGTGCCCTAGTGAGAGGTTTCAGTGAGGAGGGCACATGTATTTCTGGCACAGGTTGGGGTGGAGTGGCCTAATGGCTCCAGCTGACAAATGGGAGAGAGCAGAGAGTAAGGAGGGGCCTGGCCAGGCACTGATGGGGCCAAGTGAGGCACCAGGACCACTAGGGGGCAGAGGGTACCAAGGGGACTTTTGCTTACATGGGCTCTGTAGCAAGCAAAAAGTGTTGGGGGATGCCCAGCACATCCCCTGCCTGACAGTCATAGTGCTTGGAGCTGAGGCTGCCAAATTGCAGGCAGGGGGTGGGCGGGGGGCCGTGCAGTTGGGCTGACATTGCTGCTGGTGCCAGCTGCCTGTGTACCTTTTTGTGGCAACCTGGAGCTGGAGAGCAGGGTTGAGGGATGGAGTGGCAATTAATTGGGTAGCACTGGCCTATTCTTTCATGCTGCTGGTGCTTCTTGACTACCCAGCTTTGGCAAAGAGACATGTGGGGTCTGGGCCTGTGGGTTGCAGCCATGGTTAGAACGGCTCTCTCTGGTGCCCTGTCTTGCGCAGGTAGAATGTTTGGCCTGCCTTCCCAGTTGCTATGTAGGATGTGATTCCCTGTCCTGGGCTCCAGAGTTGATATGAGCTCATAAGAACTCTTTTTCTTGTCCCTGGGCAAGGTCACATTGTCTTTCCTGGCAACATTCCTTGTTTTGTCTTCCTTTTCCTTTCGAGTGGTGATGGGCTTTGAAGGGTTTGGCAGTCTCTCGTGGGTGTCATCAGCCCCAGTGGACAAACACTGATGTGCTGAACTGCCCATGTACTGCAGGATGCTGGGGTGCTTGGCTCTGCCCCTCAAGGAGCAACCTTGGGTGTTGTGACTGCCACAGACACATGCACGTTTCTTATGGGCTGTGGGCTGTCTCTTCTCCTAACTGAGACCTACTTTACCCTAATAGTCCTTCTTAGGGTCCTCAAGCTGGTGTGGCCCACATGCAAGCTTGGGGACATCATCTGAGAGGCCCTTCTGGCTTCTAGAAGTCTGCTCCTGAGAGGCCTTTTAAATTGGCATTTCCAAATATTGATCCTCTGATGGGGATCAATGGGGTAGGTGCTGGAGTGGGTTTTCTGTCCCCATGACAGAGAGGTTTGGTGGCAGGCAGGAGCAGAAGGGTGATAGGACCTGAGGCCCTCCCTGATGCTTGCCACCTGCCCCTGCAGATACGATTCCTACGAGGCCTGTGACTCGAGGGCCGTCCTGAGTGAGCGTGATCTGTACCGGTCGGGCTATGACTACGGCGAGCTTGACCCTGAGATGGAAATGGCCTACGAGGGCCAGTATGATGCCTACCGCGACCAGTTCCGCATGCGTGGTGGCGACACCTTTGGCCCACGGGCTCAGGGCTGGGCCCGGGACTCCCGGAGTGGCCGGCCGATGGCCTCAGGCTATGGGCGTGTGTGGGAAGACCCCATGGGGGCCCGGGGCCAGTGCATGCCTGGTGCCTCCCGGCTGCCCTCCCTCTTCTCCCAGAACATCATCCCTGAGTACGGCATGTTCCAGGGCATGCGTGGCGGGGGCACCTTTCCGGGTGGCTCCCGCTTTGGCTTTGGGTTTGGCAATGGCATGAAACAGATGAGGCGGACCTGGAAGACCTGGACCACAGCTGACTTTCGGGTGAGTGGAGGAGGCCTTCCTGTTTTGTGACTGAGCAGAGCGAGGGGCCTGGAGCCATCCACCCTTACCCTGCTCCCTCTTTCTGACCCAGACCAAGAAAAAGAAGAGAAAGCAATGTGGCAGTCCCGACGAGCCCGACAGCAAAGCCACCCGGACGGACTGCTCCGATAACAGTGATTCAGACAATGGTGAGGCCAGGCACTGGCATAACCCTGTCCTCTGCCCCTTGGGGCTCCTGGGCTGAGCTTGCTTCCTCTTACCTTTCAGACGAGGGCACCGAGGGGGAAGCTGCAGAGGGCACTGAAGGCGCTGAGCCTGTGGAGAAGGGCTTCAGAGCAGTAAGTGGCCCCAGCCCTGCACTCTCTCTGTCTGTAGGTGAGGCCTGTGAACAGTGGATCGCCTGAGTCATCTCTGCATGCACACATGACTAGTACAAGGAGGTGGAGGTCTGGTAGAGAGCACAAGCTGCTGGCAGGCTGCCTAACCAGAGGTTGGATTTCCTTATCAGAAAAATGGCAGAGTGAGCCCTCTGTGCAAGGGCTGTTGGGAGGATGTGAGGCTCCTGGCTCAGTGCCTGGCCTTGAATAGGGCCTTGTCATTTACAGCTGTTATGAACAGCTATATATGCTTTAACATTGAATTTTTGAAATTGTGTCTTAGGAAGGAGAGGACGAAGAGGGAAAAGAGGATGGGAAGGAAGAGGGCAAAGAGGATGCAGAGAAAGGTGAGTCTTCTGAGTGGCCTGGGTTCTGGGGTGGCTCTTCCAGGTGCTCGTGGTGGGAGGGGTCCAGCCAAGGGCAGGGTTTTGGCAGAAACGTGTCCAGCTTGGATCCTCCCTTGTGTGGCTGGGTATGTGCTGGTAGGGAGTAACCTCCTTCTTCACCCCCTTCCCACTCTGCCCCTAATCTTCCCAGACCGAGGCTATGGGTGGCGATGGTCCCTGCCTAGTACACTGGTTTTGCCTTCCGGTGGGGGCAGCAAGCAAAAGTGTGGGGGAACCCCAGGCACACCCCCTGCCCTCAGGCCCTTAGTAACATGCAGTTCTGAGTCCTTAATGGTTGGTGTCCAAGCCGGGACCCTTGGTGCAGTTTTTACGGCTCTGGTTTGCGTGTCCTTTCCCTTAGCGCCTCCACAGCCCCTGTTGGGAGTCCCTGTCCCCCTATTCAAGTGATGAGCGCCAGCAGGTACCTAACCATAAATCCAGCCTCAGCCTACTGTTGCCGTGGTGCCCCGTGTGAGGTGGGCAGGGCCATGCAAGCTTTGGGGCCTTTACCACTTGGAGGCTGCTCTTAGGCCCCAGCTGAGGCCTTCCTGCATCCTGCCACCTGGGCCCTCTGAACTTGTGCCAGTGTCCCCACTGAGACAGCCTCTCTTTACCTTCCAGCCTCCCTGTGGCCCACTCTGCAGAGTATAGATGTCCTGGAGAGTGGTGGGGTCAGCACGTGTCCTCCCCTCTTCAGGGCCTAGGCCAAAATCACTCCCCACCCATTCCAGGGTACCCAGCCCTGCTCACAGCCAGAGGCCTTGCTCGACAGCTGCTTTCAGAATGGACCCTCTGGAGTAGATGGTGGATGATCCAGCCAGAGGCCACAAACTGGTAACTGTGCTCCTCTGTTCCCACAGGGGCCCTGAGCACCCAGGATGAGAGTGGCCAGACCAAGCGCAAGTTGCAGGCAGGCAAAAAGAACCAGGACAAGCAGAAAAAGCGGCAGCGAGACCGCATGGTGGAAAGGTAACCAGCTTCCCTCCACCCCTTTGCCTCTGCCTCGCTCTGGGGCTGCCTCCAGGAGAGCAGGGCCATAGCTCTGCTGCCTCACCGCCCTCTGGCCTCCCTTGGGAGCTGCCACCTGCTCGGCCGTGCATGGACCCTGCTTTCCGCCAGGCCCAGCTCCCAAGGCCTGATTCGTCCCTTGCCCCTCTGCGGCCGCCTGGCGACCGCTAGCGACTTTGGCCTGAGATCTGACACTGCTCACCACCGTTGCCCAGAAGCTCCAGCACTAGGTCACTCAGCGCACGAGCCCCGAGGTGCACTGGGGGCCTGATGCCCCTGCGGGAGGGGGCCAGCTCATCAGAGACTCAAGGTCCAAGGCGCCTGTGCCACCCCAGCTAGCTGCCAAGAGGCCATCACCGTGCTCAGGAGAGATGGCAGCACCTGTGGGCTGTGGCAGCCTCGGGCCTGCCCTCTGCCCTGCCCGCCGGCCCTGTCAGGCCGGGCCTGTCTGCGGCTGAGCCCTTCACGCCCCTTGGTCGGGTCTGTCTGCCCTCAGGGCTCCCGCACTGGCGCTTGCCTCCTCCTCCTCCGCCTCAGACTCTTGCTCTTGCTGGACCTTCCTCAGCCTCGCCGGCGCCTGGCCCCTGGGCTCTCCAGACAAAGCTGACCCCGTGGCCCAGATAAGGACGTCCGGCAGAGGTAGGGACCTGCCCCAAGGCCTCGGTGGCGGCTGGCCTCCTCCGCCCCTTGCCACGGCGGCCTGCTCCAGCCCAGGCCCCAGACCCCGGGCTTCTGCTGTGGACACGAGGCCCAGACAGAGCACCTCGCTCAGGTGACTCCAGGCTGCCCTCTGGCAGGCCGGGCGGGCGCCCTCCTTCCAGCTCAGACTGGTCTCTTCTCAGAAGAGGAAGATGAGGCAGCAGGTGCCCAGGCCTGCTTGCCTCCCATCCCTCCCGACACCACCCCCAAGCATTCTGAGCAAAGGATGGGCTGGGCCTTTCAGTCCCTCAGACCCCAGAAGGAAGATGCAGCACCTTTTCGGGCCCTGCCTCGGGACTGCGTACTCCACTCTGCACCTCAGGGCCACCTGGCTCACGCCAGGGCATCCTCCTTCCGGTCCCCAGCTGGGCCAAGTACACAAGCTCCTGCCCAGCCTTGGTAGAGATGCCCTCCGGCAACCTTCCAGCGACTCCTTGCCTGTTGCAGCAGCTGCTGCCTCAGGCTTCAGCCTCCTGCCTACGGGAAGGAAGAGCTCCTCCCCTGTCCCCTACGTTGCAGTAACTGCAGCCTGCAGACGTTTTGTCCCTCTCTACACCCAACCCCACTGGTCCTAGCCTGTCCCCCTGCTGGGACCGTACTTCACAGGCCCATGAGCAAGGCCTGTTTCAGGGCTCGCAGCTGGGTTGGGTGAGGCAGCAGCACTGTTCCCTGGGACCCTCTTGATCTCAGTCCCTCATTTCCCTCCTGTGGCAGGATCCAGTTTGTGTGTTCTCTCTGCAAATACCGGACGTTTTACGAGGATGAGATGGCCAGCCACCTCGACAGCAAGTTTCACAAGGAACACTTTAAGTACGTAGGCACCAAGCTTCCGAAGCAGACAGCTGACTTTCTGCAGGTGAGCCTTGGAGTGGTACAGCTGCTTTTACCCTCAGGACATAGAGCAGCCCACACAAACCTTAATATCTCCTTGGGATCTCCGGCAGGACTACGTTGCCAACAAGACCAAGAAGACAGAGGAGCTCCGAAAAACCGTGGAGGACCTTGATGGTCTGATCCAGCAGATCTACAGAGACCAAGATCTGACCCAAGGTGAGGAGGTTCCATCCCAGTCCTATCAGGCAGGGCCTCAGACTTCCCTCCTCTGGTTCTCAGAGTGGGGTCACAACACCCCTCTGTTCCCCCAGGGAGGGTCACTGAGAACAGCCTCAGGCCCACGTGGAAGTGGCAGGGTGAGGTGAGGAGCTGGTCTGCTGTTTTCCCCCAACTCCTGGGTCTTTCTTAGGTGCCTGGGACCAGTGGCAACTCCCCTCCTTCTCCCCTCTACAGAAATTGCCATGGAACATTTTGTGAAGAAGGTAGAGGCAGCCCACTGTGCAGCCTGTGACCTCTTCATTCCCATGCAGTTTGGGATCATTCAGAAGCACCTCAAGACCATGGATCACAACCGGAACCGCAGGGTGAGTGGCTACCAGTGCCCTCCCACCAGCCTGTGGGTTGACTGGGTGAGGCCACTGGGGAGGTCCTGGGGTTATAGCCCCTGCTTGCCTATGAGAAACTGCAGGGCGCAGGAAGATGTAGACATTTCCAGCCCAGTTCAGTCAGCGAAGCTACAGAGAGAGGGGTGGGAAATGGGGACTCTGCCTGGCAGGTGGTGGCATCAGAGCTAGACCTTAAGAAGTAAGGTCTGTGGGATATGGGGACCTCCATGTGCATATGGGTCAATGGCCACATAGGTTCAGAAACCAAACAGGGAGAAGTGTATGGTGCAGGTGTTGTTGGAGGAAGTATTGGACACGAGGTTCATAAGGGCTGGGCTGAGGGGCCTGATCTTGCTCCTGTAGGCAGCAAAGCTTTTAAGTGGGGGACCAGTAGGATTAGAGTCGGTGTTGGACTAGAGACTTTGGGCACCTGTTGTGGGAGGGAGGTTGGGGATCAAGGAAGGGCTGCTGCAGTATCAAGCCAGAGGTATGCCTCCACCTTGGAGATGAAGACAGGCAGGATAGAAGAGGTGTTAAGGAAGTGAACAGGAGGTTGGCATGAGGGAGTGACCAGAAGTCTGGGATGTGGCAGATTTCTGCCTTAGCTGGTGGACAGTGTTGCTGCTATGATGGGGAGGGCGGTATATGGTACAGGGAAAGGAGCGAGTTTGGCAAGAAATTGAAAAAATTCTGTCTTGCATTCCAGTGTATTCCCAGTGCCTATCACAGAAGCCAGAGTAGGTGGGGTTTTTTTGTTGTTGAATGGGTGACATCCTAGGTTAGAGGTGTCTGTTAGAGATCAAGTGAGGGTGGTGGGGCTTTGCAGTAGGGAAAGAGCTGAGAGGCTCAAGACCCGGTCTGGGCTAGAAAGAGAGTCTTGGGTGCCATCACCTGGAGGAGGCTGATGGGATTTATGAGCAGATAATAGCAGCAAAATGGTATAAGAAATAGCATTTCTCAACCTTTTTCCATGCCCATCAGATTCATCGCTGGTCTTTCTCAGTGCAGTGATTCTCAACAGTGGGATGGGTTTAGAGATCTGGCTTGGGTGGTTGAGGAGATTTGGGATTGGCATATGCAATTGAGAGATATGGAAAGATAAGGAAAATGTCCCTTGGCTTTGGCAGCAGAGAAGCTGTAGGGATCTTGCCAAGGTGAGATTCTTGGTTTGGGAGCTGATAAAAGGGGTATACCAAAAGAGAACAGAGAGCAGATTGTAGAGGCTGGACAGTGCATGGTATTAAAACTTGGAAAATCTGGATGAAATGAATGATAGCTAGCAAAAAATAAACTCAAAAGTGATTCTAAAGCAAGTTGAAAAAAAAAGAACAGCTGTAACAACCAGCAACTATAGAGGGGATTGGAAGGGTGATAAAAGTTACTTTGAAGACACCAGAAGTAGTTTATAGAGATAGTTTCAATATAAACACTATATTTTTTAAAATTCCAGACTTAGAAGTGAATAAAAAGCTTCTAATTATTATTATTATTTTGGTGACAGCTTTATTGATATACAATTCACATACCATATGGTTCATCCATGTAAGGTGTACAAGTCAGTAGTTTTTAATAATATTCACAGTTATGCAGCTATCAGCACAGTCAATTATAGAACCTTTTCATCACCTCAAAAAGAAACCCATACCCTTTAGCTATCACTCCAACCCCCATGCTCCGCCAGCCTTAGGCGACCACTGATCTACTGTCTGTCTCCATGTATTTGCTTATTATGAACATTTCATAAAAATGCAATCACATAGTATGTGGTCTTCTGTGATCGGCTTCTTCAATTTAGCGTATGTTCAATGTTCTTCCATATTGTAGAATGTGTCAGAACTTCATTCCTTTGTATGGCCTAAAAATATTCTCTTGTATGGACACATACCTCATTTGGTTTATTCATGCTTTAGAATTTGGATTGTTTCTACCTCTTGGCTATTATGGATAATTCTGTTATGATGCAAGTTTTTGTGTGGACATGTATTATCATTTCTTTTAGACAGGAGTGGAATATCTGGGTCAAATAGTAACATTTTAACTTCCTGAGGAACTGCCAGATTGTTTTCCAAAGTGGCTGTACCATTTTATATCCCCATCAGCAATATATGAGAGCTCTGATTTATTATATCTCACCAACACTAGTTATTATCTGACTTTTTGATTCCAGCCATTCTAGTGGGTGTGCAGTGGTATCTGTTGTATTTTTCATTCGCATTTCCCTGATAACTGACTAATGATGTTGAGCATCTTTTCAGTGGCTTGTTGGCCATCTGTCTACATTCTTAGAGGTGAAGAAATGTCTGTTCAGATACTTTATTTTTTAATTGTGTGGTCTTTTTGAGTTGAGGGTTCTTTATGTATTCTAGATACAAGTACCTTATCAGGCATATGATTTGCGAATATTTTCTCCCATTCTGTGGGTTGTTTTTTTTCACCTTTTTAATGTGTCTTTGCAGCACAAAGTTTAATTTTTTTTTTTTTTGCATTATGCGGGCCTCTCACTGTTGTGGCCTCTCCCGTTGCGGAGCACAGGCTCCGGACGCGCAGGCTCAGCGGCCATGGCTCACGGGCCCAGCCGCTCTGCAGCATGTGGGATCCTCCCGGACCGGGGCATGAACCCGTGTCCCCTGCATCGGCAGGCGGACTCTCAACCACTGCGCCACCAGGGAAGCCCCAAAAGTTTAATTTTGATGAAATCCAGTTTATCTATTTTTTTTCTTTTGTTCCTGTGCTTGGGGTATCATATCTAAGAATCCATTGTCAAATAAAAGGTCACAAAGATTTACCCCTATCTTTCCTTTTTTTAAAATATTTATTTATTTATTTTTGGCTGCGTCGGGTCTTCATTGCTGCTCGCAGGCTTTCTTCAGTTGCAGCGAGCGGGGTCTACTCTTGGTTGCGGTGCACAGGCTTCTCATTGCGGTGGCTTCTCTTGTTGCAGAGCACGGGCTCTAGGCACACAGGCTTCAGTAGTTGTGGTGCACAGGCTTGTAGTTGTGGCTCACGGGCTCTAGAGCCCAGGCTTAGTAGTTGTGGCGCACGGGCTTAGTTGCTCTGCGACATGTGGGATCTTCCCAGACCAGGGCTCAAACCTGTGTCCCCTGCATTGGCAGGCGGATTCTTAACCTGCGCCACCAGGGAAGCTCCCCTATGTTTTCTTTCTCTTTTTTTTTTTTTCTTTTTTTGCGATACGCGGGGGGCCTCTCACTGCTGTGGCCTCTCCTGTTGCGGAGCACAGGCTCTGGACGCACAGGCTCAGTAGCCATGGCTCACGGGCCCAGCCGCTCCGCGGCATGTGGGATCTTCCCGGACCGGGGCACGAACCCGCGTCCCCTGCATCGGCAGGCGGACCCCCAACCACTGCGCCACCAGGGAAGCCCCCCTATGTTTTCTTACAATAAGAATTTTACAGTTTCGGCTCCTATAATTTTGGATCTTTGATGCATTTTAGTTAATTTTTGTATATGGTATAAGGTAAGGTTCAACTTCATTCTATTCCATGTGATTTTCCAGTTGTCCCAGCACCATTTGTAGAAGAAACTACTTTTTCCCTGTGACTGTTTTTTCTCATTTTCACCGTTGTCAAAAAGCAGTTGACCATAGCTACATGGATTTATTTCTGGACTCTTTATTCTTTTGTTCTCTATATTCTTATGCCATTACCACACTTTAGCTTCATAGTAAGATTAAGAATCGGAAAGTGTGACTCCTCTAACTTTTGTTCCTTTTTTTTCAAGATTGTGCCTTTGAGCTTCCAAGAATTTTAGGACCAGCATGTCAGTTTCTACAAAGAAGCCAGCTGTTATTCTGATAGGACTATATTCAATTTCTGTATCAATTTGAAGCGTGTTGCCATCTCAGTAGTATTAAGTCTTCCAGTCTGTAAATATGGGGTGCCTTTGCATTTATTTAGATCTTCTTTAATTTCTTTCAACAGTGTTTTATAGTTTCCAGTGTATAAGTTTTGCACTTTTGGGGCTCTTAATTTATTCCTAAGTATTTTTTTCTTTTGATACTATTATAAATGGAATTGTGTTCTTTAATTCCATTTCTGGGTTGTTCTTTGTATGTGTATCAAAATACAATTGATATTTGTATGTTGATATTTTATCCCGTAACTTCACTGAAGTTGTTTATTAATTCTGATAGTTTAGTGGATTCCTTAGCATTTTCTGTATATAAGATCAGTTATCTGCAAATAGAGATAGTTTAACTACTTCCTTTCCAATCTGGATGCCGTTTAATTTTTTTTTTTCTTCTTTAATTGCCCTGGCTAGAACATCCAACACAATTTTGAAGAGAAGTATCTTCTTGTTCCTGATCTTGGTAGGGGAGGAAGCATCGGTCTTTGACCATTAAGTACGATGTTAGCTGTGGATTTTTCATAGGTGCCCTTTTTCTGGTTGCTGAATTCCCTTCTATTCGTATCTTATTGAGTGTTTTTATTCTGGAAGGATATTGGATTTTGTCAAATGCTTTTTCTGCATTTATTGAGATGCTTATGTGGCTTTTGTTTTTTATTCTATTCGTATGGTATATTACATTAACTTGGGTTGTTAAGCCACGCTTGGTGTCCCTGGGAAAAATCCTACTTGGTCATGGTGTATAATTTTTTTATATGTTGTTGGATTGGCTTTGCTGATGTTTTGTTGAGAATTTTTGCATCTGTATTCATAAGAGATAATTCATCTGTGTTTTTTTGTGATGTCTTTGGTTTTGGTATCAAAGTAATACTGGCCTCAAAAAATGAGTTGGGAAGTTTTCCCTCCTTTTGTTTGGAAGTATGTGAAGAATTGGTATTAAATTGGTAGAATTTGCCCCTGAAGCCATCTGGACCTGGGCTTTTCTTTGTGGGTAGCTGCTTTTTTTTCATTGCTAATTCTATTTCTTTACTTGTTATTGGTCTATTTAGATTTTCTGTTTCTTCTTTCTTTGGCTGCACCATGCATCTTTCAGGACCTTACTTCCCGGGCCAGGGATTGAACCTGGGCTCCAGCAGTGAAGGTGCCAAGTGGTCCTAACCACTGGAACACCAGGGAACTCCCTCTATTTCTTCTTGAGTCAGTTTCAGTAGTTTGTGTCTTTCTAGAAATATGTCTGTTTCATCTATTATCCAATTTATTAGCATACATTTATTTCTAGTGTTCCATTATAATCCTTTTTATTTCTGTAATGTCAGTAGTCCCCTTCTTTCTTTTTCTTTTTTTTTTTTTTTTGCGGTTCGCTGGCCTCTCACCGCTGTGGCCTCTCCCGCCGCGGAGCACAGGCTCCGGACGCGCAGGCCCAGCGGCCACGGCTCACGGGACCAGCCACTCCGCGGCATGTGGGATCCTCCCGGACCGGGGCACGAACCCACGTCCCCTGCATCGGCAGACGGACCCCCAACCACTGCGCCACCAGGGAAGCCCCCCCTTCTTTCATTTTTGACTGGTAATTTGAGTCTTGTTTTTTTCTTGGTCAGTCTTGTTAAGGTTTGTTAATTTTGTTGATCTTTAAAAAGAATAAACTTATGGCTTCATTGATTTTTTTTTCCTCTTCTGTTTTTCTGTCCTCTGCTTCATTAATTTCTACTCCAATATTCTGCTTGCTTAGGTTTTTTTCTTTTTCTTTTTCTTTTTTTTTGCGGTTCGCGGGCCTCTCACTGCTGTGGCCTCTCCCGTTGCGGAGCACAGGCTCCGGATGCACAGGCTCAGCGGCCATGGCTCACGGGCCCAGCCGCTCCGTGGCATGTGGAATCTTCCTGGACCGGGGCACGAACCCGTGTCCCCTGCATCGGCAGGCGGACTTTCAACCACTGCGCCACCAGGGAAGCCCGGTTTTTTTCTATTTTAATGTAGGCATTTATAGCTATAATTTTTTCTCTGAGTACTGCTTTCACTGTATCCCATAACTTTTGGCATGTCACGTCCTCATTTTCACTCATCTCAGGTTATTTTCTAATTTCCCTCTGATTTCTTTTTCTTAGACCCACTAGTTATTCAGCAGTGTGTCATTTAATTTTCACATATTTCTGAATTTCCCAAATTCCTTTCTGTTACTGATTTCTAATTTTATTCAGTGTGGTCAGAGAATATACATTCTATTATTTCAGTCCTTTTAATTTACTGAAGTTTGTTCTATGGCCTAGTGTATGGCCTATGCTGTGCCTTGTGCATTTGAAAAGAATGGATTTTCTGCTCTTGCTGTGTGGAGTGTTCTATAGATACCTGTTATGCTTGTTTGGTTTTATAGTGTTGTTCAAGCCTTTTATTTCCTTGTTGGTCTTCTGCCAAGTTGTTCTATGCATTATTGACAGTGGGATATCAGCTATTGTTGAATTGTCTGTTTCTCCCTTTATTTCTGTCGGGTTTTGTCTTATGTATTTTGGTGCTCTGTTGTTAGGTGCATCTATACTTAGAATTGTTATATCCTCCTGATGGAGTGACCCTTTATCCTTATAAAATGTCCCTTTCTGTCTTAGTAACATTTTTTGTTTTAATACTCTATTTTGTCTGCTATTAGTATAGCCAGTTCATTTTTCTTATGGTTGATGATTGTATATCTTTTCCCATCCTTTTCATTTCTATTTATTGAATCTATTGGATCTAAAGTGTATCTCCTATGAATAGCATATAATTTGATCTTGTTTTTCTATCCAGTTTGACAGTCTCTGTCTTTTGACTGGATTGTTTAATTCATTCACATTTACCATTATTGTTGATATTATTAGATTTACATCATTCTTCTATTCACGCTTTACTGCCTTCTTTGTATTAAGTATTTCTTTAGTATAACATTTAATTTTAATGGTTTTTTTGCACTGCATTTTGGGGAATTATTTTCCTAGTGGTTT
The DNA here is from genome assembly GCF_963455315.2 of Globicephala melas. NCBI lineage: Eukaryota > Metazoa > Chordata > Mammalia > Artiodactyla > Delphinidae > Globicephala > Globicephala melas. Next base: position 157,698,177 of record NC_083316.1, on the reverse strand, counting down.
CTCTAGGCCTTACCTTGTACATATTAACTTTTTAAGTTTTCCTGTAGATACAATAACTTAATTTCAGTGAGATTAAGTTACCCCTATGTACCTCTCTACATAGGAGGTTTTTGTTATGTAAAGTAGTACCTCTGTATGTGGTACAAACCCAATAATGTAATACAATGTAATTATTACTTTATATAATTTGTCTTTTAAGGAAGCTGACAGAAGAAAGGAGAGCAGTTACATATTTCTAGTTTTTGTTATATTGGCCTTCTTATTGCTCATTACTGGTTCTCTTCATTTGAATTCTTCCTGTGGATTGAAGTTACCATCTACAGTCATTTCCTTATTAGCCCAATACAATTTTACTCCCCCAACCTTCTTTGTGCCATTATTGGCAAATATATTACATTTCTGTGTTACAGGCCAAACAATACAATTATTTATATGTATTTACAACTATATATATTTTTAATATTTAAATATATGTGTGGTTTTATACAACCCCTTTTTAAACCAGTTGAGAAGACAGGAAAACATATTGCATTTGTAGTGTTTTTTGTAATTACATAATTACCTTTACTGTTCTTTCATGTGGATTTGCATTATTGTCTGGGATCACTTCCTTTCTGCTTGAAGAACCTCCTTTGGTATTTCTTATAAGGTCTGCTAGTATGTGGTATGTGGTTGTTGTAGCAAAAATCTGAAAACATTGTAAGTGTGCTTCAGTTGGGAGACATTCTGGTGTGTCCATCTGTGCACCTAAAGGGAGGAGGATAATGTATTGGCGAGTGAGAATAGTATCCTAATTGTGCATCTTTTTTTTTTTCCGTTCATAAAACCTTTTTTACACTTAACATGAACTTAATACACGTGTTCTTAACAATTATGCTTGAATTGTTCATGAAAATCTCATAAGACATTAAAAAAGCCATCATCTCAAGTTCCATGTTAACTATTTTTACAGCACGTTAGTCAAGCATCAAAAAAAATCACAAAAGCAAAAAAAAAACTTAAGAAAAAATTAAATATATGGTGTTTTTTTTGTTTTACTGCTGTGCTTGATATACATGAAGTAGTGGATATCAAGCAATTCATTTTTTTAAAAATTTTTATTTATTTATTTTTGGCTGTGTTGGGTCTTCGTTGCTGCACGCGGGCTTTCTCTAGTTGCGGCGAGCAGGGGCTGCTCTTCGTTGCCATGTGTGGGCTTCTCATTGCAGTGGCTTCTTTTGTTGTAGAGCACAGGCTCTAGGCTCATGGGCTTTGGTAGTTGTGGCTCAGGGGCTCTAGAGCACAGGCTCAGTAGTTGGGGCGCATGGGCTTAGTTGCTCCGCGGCATGTGGGATCTTCCTGGACCAGGGCTCAAACCCGTGTCCCCTGCATTGGCAGGTGTATTCTTAACCACTGCGCCACCAGGGAAGCCCAAGCAATTCATTTTTACTGCATCTTGTACATTCGTTCTTAAGTTGCCTAAAACATTTAAATGCAAGTATAATGAGTGTAGCAAAAATAATGAAAGCAAACAGCAGGTAACTTTATAAATAATGGAATGTGAACCGTTTTTGCTCTTATCCAGAGTAAATTGGGTCACAGCTAAAGGAACGCTTCTGTAGCTGTAGTCAGCGGTGTGCACATTGAGACTGGGGGTTCTGCAGATAACACATAGTTTAACGTTTAATATCCATGGGATATCTATTTCTACTACAGCCTTGTAAGTGTGCCAAACCTTAAAGTACCCACAACTACACCTGCGACTGGAACCAGTTATCCCTTTTATTCCCCACAAGGACAAACCAATATGTAGGCAGTTTTCTTTTGTGTATCTTTAACTTGTTTCATTTTCAGCATGTATGAGGGCTATTAATATCTTCCCCAAGTAGTAGAGAAAAATATGTAAGGAAAAGAAGATGAAGGTGGGGAAAGGTAGTAGAAACAGAAAGTGAGATGATTTTCTGAAATGTGATAATAGAGTGGCTAGGGTAGAGTAGAGGTCCTGGAGATCAGCTTCCCCACCCCTCCAAAAATAGCTTTACCTGTTTTTCCTGTTCATGGCTTTATACTTGCATTACCATTACTTGCATTAATGATGGAAGTAAGAGTTGCCTTCATTCTCACCACCGAGAAAATCATGTAGCATTTTGGTATAAATCCTCCCAGAGGGAAAGGCTCTGGAATGCTGTGCACACTGTCCCTGAGCCCTACTTTAAGGACTGCATGGTGTTCTTTTGAATGTTTGATTTACTTAACCACTTCTCCACTGAAGAACATTAAGGTGCTTTCCAATTTTTCACTACTGCAATCAATGTGCATGCATGTTTCCAATTTTAAACTTAGGCTAGACTCTGGGAAGGAATTACTGAGAAATTTTTACTTCTGATATATTCCATCAAACTGATTTCCAGAAAATAAACAGTTGAGCCTCTCACCAACAGAGTATAAGTGTCTCTTTTCAACCTTTACATTTGGGGGTATAATTCTTCCTCTTGGGAATCCTATGGATTAAAAGGATGTATATCATTAAAATACACTGTTTGACATTCGTATTCCTGCTTTTATATCCTCCCTGTTTATCCTAAAGAGTTCCATGCATTTTAGGGCATTTGCCCCCTTGTTAGGTGTTGCACATTTGGTTTTTAGTAGGTTTTTTAATTTGTTTGCTGCTTATAATTTTTAAGTAAGCAAATCAGATTTCTGCAGTACAGCTGTAAAGACATATGTCTGTAATCAGTTACATACAGTAAGTATGGTATGGAAAGATGGAGCATTTGAGCAAAGATCAAATCGGGTCGTGGCTCCATGCTTGTAGAGTGGACCCACACTTGTACCCAAGGGTGTGCTTACAGAACTACACAATCTGGTAGTAGTCATTGGCGGTGCTGGGCCCCGAGGTGGAGGTGGAGAGGTGTGCGGGTGTGAGTGGTCTCTGCCCGATCCGGCGGGGTGGGGTGGGGAGTTTTGGATACCTGGGGCAGCCTCTGCAGCCCTGCCTGCCTTGCCCGTAGCTCATGATGGAGCAGTCTAAGAAGTCCTCGCTCATGGTGGCTCGCAGCATCCTCAACAACAAGCTAATCAGCAAGAAGCTGGAGCGCTATCTGAAGGTGAGCTGCACGCCCCTGGCATGCTGGCCCTGGCCCCGGCCCCGTCCCCAGTCCCTGGTCCTGGTCCCGGCCCCAGCCCCGCGGGTCCTCCCTTTCTTCAGTATGGCGCCCCTCTCCGCAGGGCGAGAACCCTTTCACCGACAGCCCGGAGGAGGAGAAGGAACAGGAGGAGGCCGAGGGCGGTGCCCTGGATGAGGGGGCGCTGGTCGAAGCGGCAGGGGTCGCGGAGGGTGCAGAGGGCGCGCCGGCGCAGCCCCCAGTGCCCCCGGAGCCGGCCCCTGGGGCCGCGTCCCCGCCCCCACCGCCGCCCCCCGAGGAAGACGAAGAGGCGGCCGTGCCCCTACTGGGCGGTGCGCTGGAGCGCCAGATCCGAGGCATCCCGGGCCTGGACGTGGAGGCTGATGACGACGAGGAGGGCGGGGGGGGCGCTCCATGACCCGGGCCCGGGGCGGGCGGGGCCCGCGTGGCCGAGGCTGCAAGCCGAGTCTAATAAAGTTCTTCCCATCTTACCTCTTCCTCTTTTGTCTATGTGCGGCGCGGTCCCCGTGGGCGGGTGTCGGCACCTAGCCGCTGGGCTGTGTGTGCCTGCGGGTGGGGCCCGGGAGGGGTGGGTTGCGCCTGCGCACTGGCGGGGAGGAGAAGGGATACGCCTGCGAGCAGCAAGGCACCGCGGTCCGGACCAAAACTCCCAGGGTGCTGTGAACACCGATCCACAACAACCGGAAGGCCAGCTGGGGTGGTAAGGGCGGTCCCGCTGTGAACTCCAGCCAATGGTAGCCCGTGGAAGGGGTGACACATGCGTCTGGTCTACCAGTAGAGGACGGCGGGAAGTGCGTTGGGCGCATGCGTCCTGTGGTGGCTTAGAAAAAGGAGCTGCTGGCGGGCCGAGCTGAAGACATGGAGCAGGGCTACGGAGGTTAGTGTGGGTAACTCAGTGCGGGGTGGGACCGGCAGGTGGTGCCCGGGCGGCAGGGCCACCACCACGCAGAGGGCTGCGGGCCGGGGACTACACCCGAGCGCGGTTACCGCAGTCCGGCCCTGCGGCGAGGCGGCAGGGGCGCGCGCGCGCAGCTTATTGGATCTCGGCCCCGTCGCTCCCGGGGCGCTGCGTGCGGATTGGCCGACAGGGCCTGAGGAAGTTGGCAGATTTCGGCGTGCCGACGCTGCGGCGGGCTTCGGGGGGCGCCTCAGGCGGTTGGGGCAGTTTCAGTTCCTTAACCCTGGCGGGGTTGGCCGGGCCCTGCGGATCCTCGCCGCTAGCAGGCTTGCTGTCCCTTTTGGAAGACGCCACAAAATGGCGGCGCCGGGGGGCGGAGCTATGGCGCGAGTTTGTGGGGCGCGGGGTCTTCGGCCGGGAGCCGAGGTGGAACCGCTGCCTCTTTCCGGGCCGTCGGGCCTGTCCGGGGACCTGCGGGGCTTGGCTGGGGTCTCCGCGCGGCACACGTGATCTGGGGCGCCGGTCCCGGAAGCCGTATGGGCGGCGCAGGTTTGGACCCCGCCAGACCCGCGGTGCAGAGCAGCGGGGCCTAGTGCGGCCTCTGCAGTGGTTAGCCTCACTGGGCGCCTACCGCGGACTTAGCTCGTGCAGATCGGGGACGACACATTTAAGGGTCAGATGCGGGGTATCTTGGTCAAAGCTTGGAAACCCGATGAGCTTTGGGGTCGTGACAGATTGGGGGCTTTCCTTAAGGCAGTCCTTTGTGGTGGCCTGGAAACGCCAGAGGGGCTGTGTGAGAGGGAACGTGCCCTTACTCACTTGGGTTTTAGGGCCTGCGGCAGGACGGACCTTCTTGGGCGATCTGCTCTCAGTCTTTGGAATCTGAGCCTCCTGGGAGGCCTTTGCTCTATGCTGGAAGCCGCGTTTGCCCGCAGGGAACAGTTGGAATATGCAGGGTTGGGCTTGACCCGGCGCAGATCCCTATTCAGGTGTATGAGGTTCGAGAAGTAAGCGATCTGATCATGGCTGCCGCAGCGAAGGCGCATGTTTTGAAAGGTGGCAGCATTAGCAGGAGGCCAGCAGCAGGAATTGCAGAGAAGCGGAGAGGTCCTGAGGTGCATGGTGTGCTTGTGGCTCTACCTGGTACTCCTGTCTTTTCTGCAGTGTGACTGGATCTCACTCTTCTTTACCTGCCTCCCTACCAGAGTTTTCAGCTAGTAGTAATTCTGCTTTATACATGCCCTTAGCTTGGAGAGGTCACACACACACACACACACACACACACACGCCCATCTTCCTGCTTACTTAAAACCTTTTCAGACTCGGTTTAGATGCAGAGGCCTCCCTGAATCCTTCTGTAGCTTTTCCATCTAGAGTTATTTCCTAAGATTTGTTGAGGCTTAAGAGTTACTGTTTGGCCATAGGAGGCACCTCGATCTGGGTCCAGGTCCTTGTTCTCCTCAGCTCCATGTTCTTGGGCAAGTGACTTATCCTCTGGAGTCTCTGTGTACGACAGAGTAAGTAGTACCTATCTCAAGGGTCATTGTGAGGTTATGTGAATACCGCATGCTCCTTAGTTAGACCAGTGCCCCACAGTTGGTCAGTTGCTGTTAGAATCACTGCTTTTCTGCTGCACAGATGTGGAGAGCTGTGTGACATGGGGAGGTCGTAACCTTCAGCAGGGTGACTTTGGATCAAGTCCCCTAACCTCTGAGCCTTAGCTCCCACAACATCTCTGAATGTCATTCTCTGAATGTCACATCTAATGTGTGCTGAGTGCCCGTCGTGTGTTGCATACAGTAGGCACTCAGTGGTTTGGGTTGTCCTGGTAGGAGAGAAAGGATGTATTTGAGAGAGAGGAGGCTTTGTAAAGGTGAAGTCGTTTGACAGGTATGAATGGTTGCCCGTGCCCAGCTCTGTGCCAGGCTCCAGGGACACAGATGAAGCAGGGCTAGACAGATGCTATCATGGGAATGTCTGGAGGGGCAGAGGGAGCCACCACAGAGAGGAGTGCAGTCTGATGCCTTAGGGCCAGGCTGAAGCCCTGGGACTTCAAGGCCCAGCAGAGCATTGGACGGTTCAGAGTCACACAGAAGTGAGGCCTAGAGAGGCACAGCTGTTGTCTCCAGATTTTCGAAGTTTGTTCTCAGTTGTGGGATACTTATGGCTGCTTGGGGTGGGGGCGGGGGACTGTGTCCTAATGATGAGCTAGCTGGTGGCTGGTTCTGTGTCTTCCTCAGCTGCGGGTTGAGGCTTAGGTCAAGGTCCCTCCTCAGGCAATGGACAGAACTGTCCCGGAAGCCCATCCACCTCCTCTTTTTTCTGCTTTGACCTCAGGCAGGTGGAGTGTGATAATGCAAAACCCAGCTGTGGGATGACATTTAAGGAAACATTGTTGTGGTTGTGCTGCCTTCTTGTAAGGCTGGCACTGAACTCCTTCAAGGAGATTCTTTTATGTTCCTCAGAGCATCTCAGAAGCACTTGTTCTCTGGTATGACACATATGACCCTAACTCACAGATCTGTTCACAGGCTATGGGGCATGGAGTGCTGGACCTACCAACACCCAGGGTAAGTGGGATGGACCTGCTTTTCAGGGAGGCATGGGCTACCCACCCCCCAGCACCAGCATGACATAGCTGGGACCAAGAAACCTTTTTTGTAAAGGGCCAGATAGTAAATTTGGGGGCGCTTTGCAGGCTACATGGTCTCTGTAGAGCAAAAGCCACCATAGACAGTTTATAAACAAGTAGGTAGGCCAGTGTGCCGATAATATTTACTTAAAGACACTGGAATTTGCATATCGTATGATTTTCATGTGTTGCGGAATAGTCTTTCTTTTAACAACTTTTGTTGTTTAATTCTAAGTAAATAACCGAGGGTATAACGAAAGGTTTTTATAATTAATAGACTTTATTTTTTAGTAGCTTTAGTTTATAGGATTGAGCAGATAGTGCATAGAATTCCATACACTCCCCCTACCTTCACCCCAGTACAGTTCCCTTATATGTTACAATTTATAAACCAATGTTGATGTATTGTTATTAACTATAGCCTAGAGTTTATATTAACGTTAACTCTGTTAAACAGTTCTATGAGTTTTGACAAATGTGTAAATGATGTGTCTTTTGTCAAAATTCGTATGTTATGAAGTATTCTTTTGATTATGTTTTTTTTTCTTTCCTGACCATTTAAAAACATAAAACCCATTCTTAGCTTGCAGGCCCTACAAAAACTGGGCTATGGACTAGATTTGGCCCGTTTGCTGACCCTGCTTGTGAGTCTATATCATGGTGCTAAGTGTGTCTGAAGTACCAGAATGTGCTTTTTGGTGGGCGAGGTTTTCTTCTTTTTGCCAGCATCTGTTCCAGGGGATGGGATGAGGGTTTACTTTGTTTTCTGAGCCTGGAGCTTGGCTCTGGCACCACTAGGAGCAGGGTGACTTTTCTGCCCATCACTGAGTTTCCCAGGAGGAGGTCTGTGTTATTCAGGCACATGACGACCTGAATAACACAGGTTGCTCAGTTGAGTTAGGGACATGATTTTCCACCAGTGCACTCTCCGTGCTGTTGGCAGTGCCTTAGTTCTGGCTCCTGGTGAGAACTGGCACTTTAGAAGGGCTCTCTACCTAGGGACCTGGCCTGGGCGGCCTCTTGGCTGGTGGCCCACGCTGGCCAAGCTTCCTGGAAAAAGGCTGCTGTGTCCTTTCTGTTGCCCTAATGGAGGAGATCAGGCTTGCTTAGGAGAGAAGCCCTGACTGTGCTCCGCTGAGTGCTCTGTAGGAAACGAGTTTTACAGCTAGTGGATTGCAGCCTTTCCTGGCCATAATGGGCAGCCAAGGGTGCCTCCTGGAGCACTGACATAGCCACCCTCAACCCTGGCCTGTGCATAGTGGATGAGGCGATAACTGTTCTTCAGCGCCCGGCTGTGGTGGGGGGAGGGGATGTGTCTCAGATGCCTTTGTTTTGCAAACAAAACTCGTATGTTTTTGTTTCTTCTAAGGTGCATATGGAACTGGTGTGGCCAGTTGGCAAGGTAGGCCCTTCTGGGGGTCCATGGGTGGGTGAGTGGGCCTCCGATCAGCTACCTAGATAGGCTGGGGTGCAGGGATCCCCAACTTCACTCCTAGACGTGCTCACAGCTGTTGTGAGGGCTCAACAGACTGGACCTGAGGTGTTGAGGAGGGCTGGGGGGCAGGCCTCCAGGGGAACTTGCTGGATATGGGGGGTGGGGAGAGTTGTGGTTGTATTCTGGGAGCAGCAGCTCTTTGGTGGGTCCGTCAGTAGTCCCAACTGCTGGCTCCTGGGCTCTCGCTTTGAATGAGAAGCAAGTCTTAGGATCTGGTATAGAAAACCCATTGCTCAGAGTTGAGGCCGTGCCCCTGCCCTCCTCCTGCTGCCTCTTGGCAGTGTTGGGGTAATGCCAGAAGCACCTGGACCCATGACCCTTTTCCTTCTCCGTGGGCAGTGGGTGCTCCTCCCCAGACTTGTCCACCATGGGCTGGCCTTGTGGCTGCTGAGATCTGATTTAGTTTTTCTTCCCTCTGTCAGGTTATGAAAACTACAATTATTATGGTGCCCAGAACACCAGCGTCACCACAGGAGCAACCTACAGCTACGGCCCAGCCTCATGGGAGGCCACCAAGGCCAGTGATGGCCTGGCACCTGGGGGCCCTGCCATGCATATGGCTTCTTATGGCCCAGAGCCGTGCACCGACAATTCTGACTCCCTCATTGCCAAGATCAACCAGCGTTTGGACATGATGTCCAAGGAAGGAGGCAGGGGCGGGAGCAGCGGCAGTGGGGAGGGCATGCAGGACCGGGAGAGGTGATTATAGACCTGAGCCCTTCCCGGGGGATCCCGCATGCCCAGCTTTGTGTAGACGGGAGTGGGCACCTGCTCTTCCAGGGAGGGCTCTTCTCCAGCTCCCTCCTGAGTGTAGGATAGATAAATTGAGCCATTGTTGGGGCCGAGGCATGTAATAGGACTTGCTGGTTTCTTGAGTGGTGGGGCTTAGGGCATGACTGTTAGCTAAACTATGCCAGACTCCTTATTTCTGTTTCAGGCGCCTAGCAGACTCTCCCCATTCCTGTGGCCAGGGCTTCAGGCCCCTTTTCAACAGTGTTTGAAAGGGATTTTGGTCTGTTTTATTTCCTGAGCATTTAGGAGGGATGCGTGGTGGTTTGGCTTTGCTGTTCTGAATATAGGGAAGTCAGCTTTGCAGGAGGCGTTGAGGTGCCCGGACAGTGTGGTGATGGGTTGTGCTTTCTTTGCAGCTCCTTCCGCTTCCAGTCGTTCGAGTCCTATGATTCCAGGCCTTGCCTGCCCGAGCACAATCCTTACCGCCCCAGCTACAGCTACGACTATGACTTTGACCTGGGGCCCGACCGCAATGGTGGCTTTGGTGGTCAGTACAGTGACTGCCGGGACCCAGCCCGTGAGCGGGGCTCCCTCGATGACTTCATGCGGGGCCGAGGCCAGGGCCGCTTCCAGGACCGCAGCAACCCCGGCACCTTTATGCGCAGCGACCCCTTCATGCCACCTGCAGCCTCTTCTGAGCCTCTTTCTGCTCCATGGACGGAAATGAACTATGTGGGTGGGCGGGGCCTGGGAGGCCCCTCCGCCAGCAGGCCTCCACCTTCCCTCTTCTCCCAGTCCATGGCCCCTGACTTTGGCGTGATGGGCATGCAGGGGGCAGGTGGTTATGACAGCTCTATGCCCTACGGATGTGGCCGGTCACAGACCCGGATGAGAGATCGGGTATGCCCTTGCCAAGTTCTCATCTGCCTTATTTGCTTTTCCTTTTAAATAGCTTTGTCTGTAAGATTCACTCATATTTTAAAATGCACTTCAACTTTTAGTAAAAACGTACAGAATTGTGCATCCTTCACCACCACATAATTTTAGAGCGTTTCCGTCATCCCAGAAAGAAACCTCTGTTATTAGCAGTCATTCCCCGTTCTCTCCCCCAGCCCCTGGCAGCCACTAATGTACTTTTCTGTCTCTGTAGATTTGTTTTTTCTGGACGTTTCATATGAATGCAGTCATATAATACTTGGCCTTTTGTGTCTGGGTTCTTTCACTCAGCATAAAATTTTTGTGTTTTGGTTGGGGTGGGGGCGTCCAACCATGTTGTATTTCTTTGCTTTCTGAAAAGACCTTTTCTGTCCTTGTTCTCTGATCTTACAACCTCTTTGTTCTTCATTTCTCTGGGGTATGTTAACCGTCTGAGTAAGCAATGCATTGGAATATGCTTTTGTCTGTAGCCTAGGCGGAGAGAGTTTGATCGCTGCGGCCCAGATAGCTTGGGCAGGAAACGGAAGCAGTTGCAGATTTACGATGAGCCAGACACCAAACAAGCCCGGGCTGACAGTGAAGGAGATTTTTCTGAAAACGGTATGCCCTGGGGCCAGTAGGCCCAGCTGTGTATGAATCAGTTGCATGCTTGGTGTTCTGCCTGCTTGTCTGGACAGGGGACACACAGGAACTCAAGGGCTGTGTGTGTCACCTGCACTCTCAAAATCCCCACTGTAGTCAGGACAAGCGCAGTCACTCTGGACAGTGAGTTTGGGAGGTGAAAACGGGGAGTGGGCCAGCTGCCGAGGTGCTGACTTTACCTATTCCTTTGTGTTTGGTAGATGATGGAGCTGGTGACTTCCGGTCAGGAGATGAAGAATTCAGGGGTGTAAGTTCGCCTTTACTCATCAACCTCCAGTGTCTCTAGTGTGGGATTTTTTCCTTACTTTAGTGTCTTCCTTACAAAGAGGCAGAAACAGTTGCTGTGTTAGATTCAACTCTACCTCATGAGTAGTTTTTTTTTTTTTTTTTTTTTTTGCGGCGCGGGCCTCTCACTGTGTGGCCTCTCCCGTTGCGGAGCACAGGCTCCGGACGTGCAGGCTCAGCGGCCATGGCTCACAGGCCCAGCCGCTCCGCGGCATGTGGGATCTTCCCGGACCGGGGCACGAACCCGTGTCCCCTGCATCGGCAGGCGGACTCTCAACCACTGCGCCACCAGGGAAGCCCTCATGAGTAGATTTAATAATCAGATTTGCAGCTAGGTTTCTAAGAGTTTTCCACTTGCAACAATCCTTCTTTTCTTGAAGACCTTCCCAGCCCTCTCCCCAGCCATACCTGTGTCCTCGCAGTGATGTGCCTAGCTATACACGTGGTAACTGCAGTGGCTGTGTAGGCTGAGGCTTTCAAACAAGCGCCGAAGACTCATTTGCTGCCAGCTCTGTGCTGGTGCTGAGCTGCATCCTTGTCATTCAGCTCTCAAAACCAGTCATGGGAGATGGGTGTTGAAGGCTGGCTCTTAGCCAGGACCATGCACAAGCACCTGGGGAGCAAGCCTTCGCCACCTCCTGCAAATTCTGATCCAGGTCTGGGGTAGGGCCTGGAAATCTGGGTGTATGAAGGCTTCATCCAGGTGCTTCTGATGGTCAGACGAGTTTGGGGAAGGGGAGGAAGGGGCAGGATACAGTGAATTTTCAACTTTTCTGAGGGTCTTGCTTGCTCCATGTCTAGGTTGCTTAGATCTTGAGTCTGAAAATCTCTGCATATCTGCTGATTGCTAATTTAATCTTTAGCTTAATGTCTAAGGAGGCCTCAGTTTCAGTTTTCAGTTAGATGAGTTGTTTTTATCTATACCTGGCTTGTTATAACGTAAACAAGTAGCTGGGAAACTTCATAAAGCCCATTTTCATTAAAGAGTGCAGGAACTAGCTTCCTACAAATCGAGGTTGCTTAACACAGTTGATGGATGGGCTCTTGGTCTTCCCATGTGCAGAACCGTTCACTTGCCAGAGGTAGTTCTCTAGCTTTAGGAAGAACTAAAAGCTGGACTGTGTCTTTAATAAAAAAGCAAGTTAGTCATCATCACAGAATCTCAGAAGGCAACCAGGACTAGTGAGAGGACACTCAGGCTCCATCCCATGGCCGTGGAACTTGTCCTGACACATTTTGGGGGTGTTCCTGGTGGCACAGCGACCACCAGGTGGTGGCAGGGTGCTGGGCTGGTCGTGGAGAGTTCTAGAAATTCCACCTCACGGTCTGACTTTGTGCCTTTTTAGGAGGACGAATTCTTCGAATCCGGGAGGCAGAGAGGTAGGCATCACCCAGCATCCCTTTGAGCTTTCCTGTGTCTGCCCAGCTACCTTGCACTCACTGCGTAATGCCCAGGCGGGCTGGGTTTCTGAGCGAGCCCAGGGCCTGGGTGGAGGGGCTTGTGGCTCAGGGAAGAAGAGGGGCCCTGCCTGCAAGGTGGGCCTTAGCCATGCCAGTCACCCCGAGGCTTTGCCTTGGAGTTTGGAGCAACACTTGCTGGAGACAGGTCTGTTTGCCTCGCTCAGTGCAGGCTGCAGAGGCAGGGGGAAACTCATCTCTGGGTGTCTGCAATAGCTCGCAGTGGTAGGGAAGGGAGAGTCTCAGAAATGCAAGAGAGAAAAGAAAAGGCGCCCTCCAGCTTGTCTTCTCTGCTCCCCCCTTGGCCAGTGCAGGTCCCTGTACTGTTCTCTCCTGGGCTTCATTCTGTCCACAGTTCCCTTGCTTGCCAGGCCAGGGCCATGCTCTCAGCCTCTGTGGTGGGGACACTGGCACGGCATGGGGCAGAGTTCAGACACCTGCCTGGGTGGGGAGCTCGGGAAGGGGGGGGACAGTCGGGACACTCAGGCCCAGATCCTCCAGAGGCAGTCACTGCTCAGCAGATCTCACCAGTTCGAGCGAGGGAAACCTAAGAGACCAAAATAAGCAGCAAGAACAGAGCAGTGTTAAGCCCTTCAGGGGGATGTGGAGAAGCAGCCACTTGTTTCTTTTCCTGTTCCCATGGGTCTGTCCATAGCTGGTTTCCCCTAAGAATCACAGGCTGCCTCCTGTGTGACTCTGCTCCTGTAAATTGTGAAGGCCCCTGGCTTAGATGCTCCTTCTCTCATATGTTCAGGTTTAGCCAACCCTCTGAGGTCCTCCTGCCCTGTTTATTGAGGCAGTTAACGTTTATAGCATGGGACCACAGAGAGCATTTTGCAGCTCATGCAGCGGGGTAAATGCTAAAGCAAAGGTGACGTGTTTATTGCGCGCAGGTCCTGCTACCTACCCGGGATGACTTTGCTATTAAACAGCAGTAATAGTTTCAGGCAGTGACCTCTTGCCAAATATCCCACACGCCCTTTTGAGAGGCTTCTGAGCAGCGCACGCCGGTCGCCATCTTCGTGGGACAGTCTCGTGACTGGCATCAGGGGTAGGGGTTACAGTTCAGATGCTTATCCAACCTTTTTTCAGTGTCTGGCCCTGGCCCTGAGCCGCGGTGACCTGGCCTGGCCTCGCCTCATGCTGGGACTCTGGGCTGCACAGCTCTCAGAGGAGCTCCCACACTGGCCCCATGGGATGGATGGAGGACCAGTTGGTCTCTTCCCATTTTTATTTCTGGGATTGCTTCCCACATATTCTTGGGAAAGCCCTAGATTGACGGTTTTTGTGAGTGGAAGATAGAGTTTGGGCCACCAGGGATTGTCAGACCTGCTAAGGCCCTAGTTCAGAGGAGGCCAATGGGACAGTTGTCATGGTCCACCTAGAGGTGGGACAGAGGGCAGCAGAGTGGCTTGCTTTATTTTCTGAGGCCTTCCAGCTGCTGCCTCTTTATCTGGGAAGAATTGCTTCTCTCTCTCCTTAAGTAACATTGGGAGAAGACCCAATTGTAGGGTGCTGGATTAGAAAAGCAAGATAGGGAAGGACACAGAGAGCAGGTGGGCCATGGTGTGAGTGGGATGGGCGGGCCATGTCCCTGGCCCATGCCAGCCTTATCAGACCATGGGGGGAGTGAGGTGACTCCCTTGGGAACTACTGAGGGTTCTCATCAAAGGCCATCCCTGTTGGGAGCCTTTGACAGCCCTTTGGTACCTCAGGGTGTCCTGCCCCCGCCATGTGTGGAGGCCGTGGCAGGGCATGGGGTGTGGTGGCCGAACTGTGGCCCCCATTCAAGGCCCTGGTGCTCAGCTCATCTGCAGGCTCCTCAGAGTGTCTCGAAGGAACTTTTCTGTTGCAGGAGAGAAGGACGATGAGGATGATGAAGTGAAGAAGAGGAGGGAGAAGCAAAGGAGGAGAGACAGGATGAGAGACCGAGCAGCTGACAGGTGAGGAGGCAGGCGAGGTGGGAGGTGAGCACTGTCAAGACTCCCCTGAGCTCATCTGTCATCACTCCACATGCAGGGGGGGGCCTGGTTTGATCTTCTGACTCCAGGTGTATGTCAGAAAATCCAAGTCAGGTCGATGGGAGACAAAACTTGGGAAACACACTGAATCTTATTCTTGCTGGTGGGTCTGTGTGGCCTCACATTCCCAGCTGGCGGCTCTCTTGATTGCCCTTCTGCAGGGCTGTGAGGAGTTCCCTTGCCCCCTGGCTTGTGTCTGTCATCCCAGACAGGTGAAGTTCATTCAGCATAGCTGCCAAGAAGGTGCTTTGGGTCCCTCGTCCACATAAATCCAAACCACCTGTGGAGTTTGATGTGACGATTATATATGTATAGTTGCTACCTTCAAGGTTTTGTCTCTAAATAGAAAAAAATGCAAAAGTGCAAACCCCAAAGGGCTGTGTGCTGTGACCACACCATGCGCCTCTCCCCGTAAACCACAGGTGGCCACGTGAGTGCGTGGTTGATGAGGCCCATGACCACAGGTGGTTATGTCTCTATGCACAGGTTCTCTTGATGACTTGGAAGGGAACCCTTGCCCTTGAGGCTTAAATGGGGGTAGTGGTTTCCCCGTGCAAAGAAATGCTTAGCGAAAGAGCTAACAGTAGAGGCTGGAAAGCCAGGAACTGAAAAGTAGGAGTTCCAAGTGTTACACAGAATTCATTGAAATCCTTGTTTTTAAACAGATGAATAAAATGACAGGTATATTAGATCTGTTTTCATGCCACATGGGAACTGAGATGACTTTTTTAAAGGAATCTTTAACATACCTAGTGACTGAAGATCCTCAAAGAAACTTGGAGAAATTGTCATGGGGTAGGTAAAGTTGCAGCAGGGAAGTAGGAACCCTGTATTTCCTTGGTAGCTTACCGAGAGTCCTGCACATAGGGCCTGGGAGATTTCCCCCTTCACTCCTCTTTCGGGGGTATCTGCAAAGGCAAGAGTGTCTTGTGGCACTTGTCCAGAGATCAGAAGGCAGGCGTTGGGGGCCAGCAGATCTCTAAGTTGGCAGGGGAGGACTCCTGAGTGCCCCAGGGCCTGTGCTATTACACCCCAAATGGAGCAGAACTGAGGGAAGCAGCACCCCACTGTGGGGGTTTGGGGGTCTGTAGCGTGCTCTCCCCTTGCCATACAGCATGCATGCATTTGGTGAGATTTTGAAAGCGCACAAGAAGCCTCAGTTTTCCTTCATAGAACTTGATTGTGATGTCTTTACGTTGAGTCCCATTGGAGAATTGATCTTAGGATATGTGAGTTTTGAATTGTGTGAGGTCTTCGGGAGTTCCTCTGTTGTATTAAATTGGGGTTGCCTTGTATCTTCTGAGTGGCTGCAGAAGGAGACATCTGAGAAGCTATGAAGTTAGGTACTAGGCCCCCAGAGCAGTGGGCTGGAGACTTAGGGAGCTCACAGTTCTGAAAAGTCTCCACCTTTGGCTGTTCTCTTGTGAGCCTTTGGACCAAAAAGAGTGGTAAGGTAGTAAAGTGCTACGTGAATCATTTTCCTGAAATACTTGCAAGGTTGTACTCTCATTCTTAAGGTGGGGAAACTTGGGGTAACTGCTACTCTGACACCCTGTGACAAGTCAGAAGACTTAATTCAGAAATTGCTTTCCCATTTCCATTTCAGTTCTAAGCAGAGATGAGTTGGTTATCTGTGCATCACCGCTTTTCTTTTTGTCTTCCTTCTCCAGGATTCAGTTTGCCTGTTCCGTGTGCAAGTTTCGTAGCTTTGAAGATGAAGAAATCCAGAAGCATCTGCAAAGCAAATTTCACAAAGAGACACTGCGGTTTATAAGTACCAAATTGCCTGACAAGACGGTGGAGTTCCTCCAGGTAAATCACGCTTGGCCTCCCATCACGGCATTTCCCAGATCCTGCAAGTGTCAGATCCCTCACAGAGAAGGGAAGGGAAATAAGAGGCCTAAACTTGGTCAAGATTTCGTTTTCCAGAATAGCAGTGTACAAGTCCCGAAGTCAGAGGGACAACTGAGAGCTCCCGTCATTGTAGTTCCCACTAATTCTGCCCATGGAGCTGCTCTGATAGCTGTCTTCCCTTCCTTGGAGCAGCTGAGATAAGGCTGTCACTGCCCCCCATGGGCTTGGCAGTCACCCTTGGGGGGCTGCCTCTGGTGCAGTTGGAAAATATCCACATGTGTCACCCTCTCCTCATTTCCTTTGGTGCCATCTCACAACCTCTCTAGGAATACATTGTAAACAGGAATAAGAAAATTGAGAAGCGGCGTCAGGAACTGATGGAGAAGGAAACCACAAAACCAAAACCAGATCCTTTCAAAGGTGAGTTGTGATCCTGGGGTGTGTGCTATTTCAAATCACAGAGCCCAGCTCGGGGTGGTTGAGCATGTGACGTGAAGACAAGTGGGAGGGGCGCTTAGCAGGGGAAAGAAGCCTTCAAGTGTGGCCTAATGTAGATGACACCTCTACTGGCAGCTTATTGGAGTGACATTAAGCACTCTGATGTTTTTTTCTCCTTTGAAGAGAAAGGACCAGAAGAATGAGAAAAGTTAAGTATAAAGTTGCCAGGTGTAGAGGCCATTTGTCTGTCTCCATACTCCTTCTGGAGGGCAGGTGATGCCCGTCTTAGATTCTGTCCTAACTGTCCTAACTTAGAGAGGGGCTACAGGGAGAAAACGTGGGCCTTGATGGGGAGTAAGTGGGAAGAAAGCATCACTTGCATGCTGTCCCAGATCCCACAAGACTTGGGTTTTGTCAACAGGGATTGGCCAGGAGCACTTCTTCAAGAAAATAGAGGCTGCTCACTGCCTGGCTTGTGACATGCTGATCCCTGCGCAGCCCCAGCTCCTCCAGCGGCACCTGCACTCTGTCGACCACAATCACAACCGCCGGGTGAGTGCCCCCCTGATGCTGGGTGGGGCAGGCAGTCCTGGCTGCTAGTGGGAGGGGTTCCGAACTTTCTGTCTCTTATGGGGAAGCTAACATCTTTAGGGGCTTTTGCCATATACCATCAAGTCCATCATTTCATTAGGTGGTTATAAAATGCACCCCAGTTTCTATTAAAACGTGAGAAAAATGTGTTGCTTGAGATTGACTAAATCCAGTAGCTGCAGTTCTCCTGGGTTGAGAATGTTCTTTGTAAACCACACGGGTAAATTCCCCAGTTGCTGAAAAACTGGATTTCTTATAAGCTGAGGCTGAGGGCCACTCAGAGCAGAATGGCCTAGGGGACCCAGGACTAAGGACTGGTTTGATCCTTACTAGCTGATGGGGCCTGAGGCTAAATGTTTAGCTCAAGGCGTTGGCAATTTTTTTTTTTTTAAAGGGTCAAATTGTAAATATTTTCAGCTTTGAAGGCCATCAGGTCTCTGCCTAAAGCCTGCCTAACGCCTCAAGTCCGCTGCTGATGGGCAAAAGCAGCCAAAGGCCATAAGTAAAGGAATGGGTGTGCCCACGTTTGGTCTGCGGGCTGTAGCTCGCCAAGCCCTGGTTGAGCATCTCTGTCTATCGTTGGTTTACCCTGACTACCAAATTGGAGCTACCTGCCCACCCGTCTCCTGGTATTATTAAAGATCAGCCAAAAACCCCTGTACAAATATGGGATTATCATATGAATGTGTCAAGCTCTAGAACAGTCAAATGGTTGCAGCATTCAGACTTTTGCTCTAGAATTTACTTGTAAAGTCAATAAAACTCAAAAAACTGAAGAAAAAGCTTGCCCTTTTCCCCTACTGAGTCCACATAGCTTCTGATCTGTAAATGTTCTTATTTCATCCTTGCTTGTGCACATAGTATACATCAGTCGTGTGCCTGTGCTTTTGTCTTTCGAGATTATCAGACTTTTCTAACACTATTTCACAATCTCAGTTCCGGTGCCTCTCCAGTGCCTTCTTTCTTTCATTATTGGAGCCTAGCATTTGGGGACTTACCATAGTGAAGAAAGATGTTAGTTGTCTCTCTGCATAGGACTAATCTCAGAGCAGCTGAGTGTAACCAGGCTGATTTGTTCTCATGCTTCTCTATGCACGCCATTTTTAAAAGCCCATGTTTGATTCCCTTTGTAGTTGGCTGCTGAACAGTTCAAGAAAACAAGTCTCCATGTGGCTAAGAGTGTTTTGAACAACAGACATATTGTGAAGATGCTGGAAAAATACCTCAAGGTTTGTGCTCAGGAGTCCAGTAGATGGGAAGAGCTTTTGAGATGGAGGATGAACTAACTCTGTGGGTTTGGAATTATATCCAGAGTGCAGTGTTTGGCATTTCTGAGTCTTTTGAAGAACTGAGAGATGTTGGAATGTATCGGGCTTGGGATTCCACAACTGCGCATTTCCTGAGACTCACTGCTTGCCTGGGAATTCTGGAGTTTGGTCCTACTTGATTAATCTGTGTGATGGTGCTGACTCTCACCATGAGAAACCCTGACTATCCATAAAATACCAAGCAAAACGCTGGTGAGATGCTTCAAAACAAAGCAGCAAACCAAAGTAAATGATAATGGTCCAGGTAGAAGCTAAAAACAAGGTTTGCGGGCAGAGACAACCAACAATGAGATGGGGAACGAGGGGGAGGGAAGAGCCAGTGGTGCCATACTACGGAGTAGCAGGAGCAGAGTAAGAAAAAAATCCCAAAGAGGGCACCCTAGCGAGGAGGCTGCTTGGAAGAGTCTCTGGTTCCTCCCTGGGAAACATATTTTGCTAAGTGCTCAGCCCCATGACTTCAGCGTTCAGGGCTGGGAGTTAAGATTCAGCATAACCTGACTAGGATGTGTTTGCCCTCCTCTCAGTTATTAACTGCTTCAGTGTTTGACAGTTCATTTCAACCATAAAGGGATAGAATCTAAATAACCGGTTTAAGAACCGTAACTGATCAGTGTTCACTTTGTGGCTTAAACAGACTTAAAGTTCCTGGAGTCAGCTGTAGACTCAAGCTTCTAAATAAGTGTCTTTGTTTTTGTTTTGGGTCCCACCTTGCGGCTTGCGGGATCTCAGTTCCCCAACCAGGGATTGAACCCTGGGCCATGGCAGTGAAAGCCCAGAATCCTAACCACTAGGCCATCGGGGGAACTCTCTAAACAGCGTATTTTAAAACACATTTTCTAATCTGCTAGTGATAATGTTTAGTTTACTTTTTCTAAACTAGACATAGTTTTAGCATATGCTCATGAGAAATTCAGCTTCTGAGAGAGGTACACTTGGATTGAATCCTGACTGATGTTTAATGGCTGTGTGACCTGGCAAGTTAACGATCTTTAAGTCTCATATCCTTCTCTGTAAAACGGGGATAACCTTCATGCCTGGGCTGAGTGCTTAATCGAAACTTAAGAAAGAGCCTTAACTTCCTGTTAAAATGAGGCTTTTTTTTTTTTTCTTTAATTGGGTTAAGAAAGCCTAGGTCTTTTAAACGTTTCCTCACCATTACATGCTTGAATAATAAGTGCAAAATAGTACTGGTGAAGCTTTTCTGAGATGTCTTTTCTGAGTCTGTGGGCTCTGAGCAGCTGTAGGATTGACTCACCTGGTGTGATTTAAAAGGTTTCTCTTGACTCTGCCCATTATAAAAAGATAAACTCCCAGCAACCTGAGCCTCAGTCTCTCATTTGGACAGTTCTTTAGACTGCACTAACCTGTGTTTCCTCTTCTTGGCCAGGGTGAAGATCCTTTCACCAGTGAAGCCGTTGATCCAGAAATAGAAGGAGATGACAATTTAGGAGGTGAGGATAAGGAAGAGACGCCGGAGGAGGTAGCTGCCGAGGTCTTAGCTGAGGTGATTACGGCAGCAGTGAGGGCAGTAGATGGGGAAGGAGCACCTACCCCGAAAAGTAGTGAAATGCTGGCGCAAGAGGAAGGCCCTATGGACACAGCTGAGACCACTAGTGGTCCCCACCCTGGAGAGCAGCTGGAAGTGGAGGCACCCTGTGGAATGGCACCTGAGAAGGGCAACACTGAAGCAGAGGCTGGAGGTGAAGCTGCTGAGGCTGGAGGTGAAGCTGCTGAGGCTGGAGGTGAAGTGGAAACCCTGGCAGCAGAGTCGGAAGGCACCTTGATAGTCACTGCTCCTGTCCAAGCTGCTGCAGAAGCCGAAGTGGAACAAACTGATGCAGAGTCCAAAGATACTATTCCCACAGAATGATCCTCCTTTCCCTGTTTCAGGGGATGTGTTATATAATGCATTGTTCTTTCTTCTTTGGTTTATAAGCAGTACTAGGGTATATGATGCTGGAATACTATTTTGGTGAAGAGACCCAGCCGTTTCCTTCAGAAAAGTGTACCTCACAGGCTTGTCTTAAGAGTTGCGTGGCTTTCTGCCTTGGTTTGAAGGCTGCAGAAGCTGTACATTCCCACAAGTGGCTGTGACATCTCTCTTTACACTGTAGTTGGAATAATAAAAGTTGGATAAGTAGATTTTGGTGACACTTTGCTTGTTAAATACAGCCAGTGGCTGAATGCACCACCACAACCACCAACACCCCTGCCCCCGCCCCCCGCCCTGTATTATTTTTTGGTCTGGGAGCAGTTCAGTACTAGGATATATCTTGCTTTATAAAGGATTTTTTTTTTTAAGTTTCATGAATTTGCTTTGGCTTCAGTTTTTGATCTCTGCTTTTGTGGTACACTGTATGGTATGTGGTTCTCCTTCACAAGATGTAGCAGAATCTTGTTAACATGCGATGTTGATCCTGTCACATCACTGAACTCTCAAAGGCCTGATGAATCTGACACACCTGCACCATTAGAAGCATACTTACTTACCCCTCAAGAATGGGAACACTTTGCCCAGGGCATTGTTTCCCAATCTTTAGTCCTTGGTGAATCACCTTTAGAATGTTTTACCTCATTTGTGTTCCACCTCTGCATTACTTCAGGGTTTTTTCGGTTTTGTTTTTCTTTAAGTTGAGTTACTTCTACTTAAATATATTTAAAAAGAAAATTTGATGTCTCATGAATGGAAAACCAGTATAAATTGCCATACATAGATACTATCCGTGGAAAATGAATAAATATTTTATTTTAGATAAATGCTGTTGCTTTGGAAGTTTCTGAATCTGTAAGAAAGAAAAGCCAGCATGTGTTAAAGGGTAGTAAGCAACAGTGATACTTTCATATAATCAAAAGAATTGAAAGATACCTCCCTTTTGAAATGATACCGCTGGGTCTGTTTTCCTATAAACCTTTGAACTGTCACATTTGGGGAAGCATTGGCCAGTGGGAAATTGTTAGGAAAGAGGTAGCAGAATACTTGATGAGCATCTGTTGTGTACCAGGTGCTAATTCATGATAAAAATTAGATATGGGCACTGCTCTCAAGGAGCCTTATTGGAGATGTGAGATGAATATTTATGAAAAAGTCAATGTTAGAACTAAAAACAAATAAACTGCTTAGTAAGAAGAAACCGGTGCCTATGAATCTTTTCTAAACATTGTTCCTTTTACTGCACAGATGTGGCTTAGTCACAGGTTATGCGTGCCCTTTGAAGCTTGTTCTCTTGAGGCCAGAAGGTGGCACTGACCATCAGTAGCCTGAAAAAGGATAACAAAACTATGAAACTGCTTTTTTTTTTTTTCTTTTTGGCCACACCACGCGGGATCTCTGTTCCCCAACCAGGGATTGAACCTGCGCCCTCAGGAGTGGAAGTGCAGAGTCTTAACCACTGGACCACCAGGGAATTCCCTTGCTTTTCTTGTAAAATTAATACAAGTCTTGCCATGGAATCTGAATTTCAATTAAGTTCTTTCACTACCACCCTCGCATCCCCACCCCGTGTGAAATGACATGGATCATTTTATTCCTAAACTTAGGTTAAACCAGGCCCTTCCTCATTCCCCAAGATGGGGAGTCATTACTCAGGCTGCACAAAGGGGTGCCCTAATATTCCTGAGGTGACAGGAATAAGTTGCAATCTTCCTCATTGCAAACTAATATCGGTTATTTCCCATATGTAGGGGAGAAACCTGAGAGGGACGTTAAGTAACTTTTAGGGCCCCACATTAAAGATGTGGGGCTACCGAGGTCAATACACAGGTCCATAAGACACCAATGGCCGTGAACTTTCCATAGAGCACCTTTATTATTTAAAAACAGGTTTAGAGAATTGGGCAATCTCTGCTACTGGCAAGCAAAAAAATCTTAGGAATGGCAACCTAGTTTCAACTTTTGGTAACATGGTGGGCCTATGTGATTTCTTTGGGTTTTTATGAAATACTACAGTTGCTAAAGGGGAAACAGTACAATGTAATGAGCAAAGTGCTCATTCAAGAGTACGTAATCAGTATTAGTAAATCCTCTTCACTTGGACTTTGGACCATAAAGAAATCACTTCTGCTGAAAGTGATCCTTGCTCACCAGAAGTGCAGCTGGTGGTGATTAGACAGGCACAGTAGAGTTGAAGTAGAATTTTAGCACTAACAGAGTAGAAGAGCCTTTTAGCATTGGGCCACTTCCTTTATCTTGTATAAGGACACTGTGAGGCCTATGAGGTTTAGTTGGTATGTACCTCCTCTCAAAAACACTATGTGGTTGAGCATATACTTTATATATATATATATATATATGAAATAGGAATTCAGTTTGGGGGACAATATGAATATGGTGGGGTAGGGGGCAATCTATCCATTCTCACAGAGTTGGTTATCAGAATTAAGTGAGATAATAAATACTTGGCACTACTGAAAAAGTGGTTTCTAAGCTCAATGGTTTTGGGGGTTTTTTTCCTAAGAGGTAAAATTCAAGTAACAAAATGGGCCATTAACCATTTTAAAGCAGACAATGCCATGGCATTTGGTACACTCACAAAGTTGTGCAACCATCACCTATAACTGGTTCCAAGACATTTCCCTCACCCTTAAAGGAAACTCCTTACCCATCAATAGTCACTTTCCACTCCTCCTCCCCAGTCTCCTGACAACCACTGATCTGCCTTCTGTCTCTGGATTTATCAATTCTGGTTGTTTCATATAAAGGAAACCTACACATGACATTTTCAGTCTGGCTTCTTCACTAAGCATAATGTTTTTGAGGTTCCTCCATGTTGTAGCCTATATCAATACTTCATTCCTTTATATGGCTGAATATTCCATTGTATATATATACTACTACATTTATTTATCCAGTTATCCAATAATAGACATTTGAGTTGTTTCTACCTTCTGACTATTATGAATAGTGCTTCTAGGAACATTCGTGAACAAGTATCTGAGTACCTATTTTCAATTCTTTTGGGTATTTACCTAGGAGTAAGATTATTGGGTCATATGGTAATTCCTATGTTTAAAATTTTGAGGAACCACCAAATGCTTCCACAACAGCTGCACCATTTTACATTCCCATCAGCAATTTGCAAGGGTTCCAATTTCTCCACATCCTTACCGACGTTTATTTTCCTTTTCTTCTTCTTCTTCTTGTTTGATTCTAGCCATCTTAGTAGGTGTGAAGTAGTACCTCTTATCTCATTGTGGGGTTTTTTTCCTTCGTTTTGTTTTGTTTTGTTTTTCTTTTGGCAACATCACGCGGCTTGTGGGCTCTTAGTTCCCCCATCCAGGGATTGAGCCTGGGCCCATGGCCCTGAAAGTGTGGAGTCCTAACCACTGGCCTGCCAGGGACTTCCCTCATTGCGGTTTTTTGTTTTTTAAAATTAATTAATTAATAATTTTGGCTGGGTTGGGTCCTCATTGCTGCACGTGGGCTTTCTCTAGTTGTGGCAAGCGGGGGTTACTCTTAGTTGCAATGCGCGTGCTTCTCATTGTGGTGGCTTCTCTTGTTGCAGAGCATGGGCTCTAGGCGTGCGGGCTTCAGTAGTTGTAGCTTGTGGGCTCAGTAGTTGTGGCTCACTGGCTCTAGAGTGCAGGCTCAGTAGTTGTGGCATGTGGGCTTAGTTGCTCTGCAGCATGTGGGATCTTCCCGGACCAGGGCTCAAACCCGTGTCCCCTGCATTGGCAGGCGGATTCTTAACCACTGCGCCGCCCGGGAAGTCCCTGTCTTCTCGTTAAGTTGTAGGATTTCTTTATATGTTCTGGATACTAAACACTTATCAGAGAGATGATTTGCAAATATTGTTTTCCATTCTGTGGGCTGTCTTTTCACTCTCTTCATAGTGCCCTTTGATGCAAAATAAATTTTTTTGTTTTTGCTTCAGTCCTAATTTATCTTTTTTCTCTGTTGCTTGTACTTTGGATGCCGTATGTAAGAAATCATTGCCAAATCCAAAGCTGTGAAGATTTACCCCTACGTTTTCTTCTAAGAGTTTTATGGTTTTAGCCCTTATATTTAGGTCTATGGTCTATTTTGAGTTAAATTTTGTATATGGTGTGAAGTAAGGGTTGAACGTCATTCTATTCCATGTGATTATCCAGTTGTCTCAGCACCATTTGTCAAAGAGACAAGTCTTTCCCCATTGAATGGTCTTGGCACCTTTGTCAAAAGTCAGTTGCCCATAGCTACATGGGTTTATTTCTGTACTCCCAATTCTATTCTTTTGCTCTATATATCTATCCTTATGCCAATACCACACAGTAGATTTATAGTAAGATTTGGAATCGGGAAGTGTGAATGTTCCAATTTTCTTCCTCTTTTTCAAGACTGTTTTGGTTATTCTGGGTCCCTTGAATTTCCATATTAATTTTAGGGTTATATTATTTTCTACAAAGAAGTCAGCTGATATTCTGGTAGGAATTATGTTGAATCTATAGATCAATTTGGAGAGTACTGCCGTTTTAAAAATATTAAGGTTTCCAATTCATGAGCATGGATGTCTTTCCACTATTTCTTTTTTTTTAATTAATTCGATTGCACCAGGTCTTAGTTGTGGCAGGTGGGCTCCTTAGTTGTGGCATGCAAACTCTTAGTTGCAGCATGCATGTGGGATCTAGTTCCTCGACCAGGGATTGAACCTGGGCCCCCTGCATTGGGAGCGTGGAATCTTAGCCATTGCCCCACAAACAGGAAACTCCCTCCACTATTTAATTATTCTTTAACTTGTTTAAGCAGTGTTGTAGTTTTCAGGGTATAACTTCTGCACTTACTTTGTCAAATGTATTCGTAAGTATTCTTTTGATGCAATTGTAAATGGAATTTTCTTTCTGTATATTTTACCCAGGGCCACAGCAGTGAAAGCACCAAGTCCTAACCACGGAACCACCAGGGAACTCCCTGGAATTGTTTTCTAATTTCATTTTTGGATTGTTCATTGTTAGTGTATAGAAATACAACTGATTTTTGTGTGATCTTGTATTCCGCAACTTTGCTGAATTTGCTTAATAGCCCTGAAAGGTTTTTTCGGTCCATTCTTTTGTAGTTCTCATGTATAAGATCATGTCATCTGTGAATAGAGATTGTTTTACTTCTTCCTTTCCTATATGAATGCCTTTATATCTTTTTATTGCCTGATCGCTCTGGCTAGAACTCCCACTACAGTGTTGGCATCTTTGTAACTTTTTTTGGCTGTGCCACATGGCTTGTGGGATTTTAGTTCCCCAACCAGGGATCGAACCCGGGCCCTCAGCAGTGAAAGCGCCAAGCCCTAACCACTGGACCGCCAGGAATTCCCAACATTTTTTTTTAAAAGTTGGGCTTCCCTGGTGGCGCAGTGGTTGAGAGTCCGCCTGCCGATACAGGGGACACAGGTTTGTGCCCCGGTTCGGGAAGATCCCACATGCTGTGGAGCAGCTAGGCCCGTGAGCCATGGCCGCTGAGCCTGCGCTCCACAACAGGAGAGGCCACAACAGTGAGAGGCCCACGTACCGCAAAAAAAAAAAAAAGTTACTTATATCCTTAGTAATCATTCTCCTAACTGAATTCCTTTAAGTTTATGTGGAAGACCATTTGTCTCTGTTCCTGTAGATACTCTAATTTTGGCCAATCCATTTAAACTGGATTCTTTAAATAAAGAACATAAAGTATATAACACTTTCTTTTGGGAATCTAACTTTATGAGTAACAGGTCAACATATTGAGTATAGAGTGCCTGCAGGGCGTAGGCACTGTGGATGCATGTATCAAGTCTTTGCTCAGTAACCTGCCCACAGATACCCACTCAGGACAGATCTTCAACTTGTCCCATGGGAAATGCCTGGGGATTTTTAGCTTCTTAGATGCCTACAAAGATTTGGGAGCATTTCTCTAAATAGGAGTGAAGATAGAGAACTCACAAGTGTATCATAAATTTCCCTTATTTGCTGCCATGAAATTATTTTTGAAAGAATTCCTCTCTAGAGGTAACCCCCAAGGGCCAATGACTAACTTCAGGGTAACAGAACGTGTGAATTGTTTACTACAATAGTCCCCATAAGGAAAACTATAGCCTCCTTAGAGAGACCTAAGTTCCTAATTCCTTCTGATTGGAAGATAATTTAAATGACAATACTGTTCGCCTCAAAAGAACTAAGACCACAACATTCCCCAGTATTTGAAATATACTTTGTCTACTTTAACGATGCAAAACCAGAGGAACAAAGGGGATATTTTGGGAGAAGGAAGAACTTGCTTGCCACACTATTCATCAACCCCACTAAGGCTGAAATATATCTTCCCTAGGGAAAGGGGATATTTGGTCCCAGGATGTATGTTATTAGTTATCTATTGCCACATAACAATGTACTCCAAAATTTAGTGTCTTAAAATTAAAGCATGCTTATTATTTCACAATTTCTGGAAGTCAGGTGTGGCTTAGCTGGAATTACAAGGCTGCAATCAAAGTGTTGGCCAAGGCTGTGGTCTCATCTGAAGGCTTGATTATGGAAGGATCTACTTTCAATGTTGTGTTTGCTGGCAGAACTAATTCCTTGCAGCTGTTGGATAGAGGGCTTTAGTCCCTTACTGGCATTAACCAGAAGCTACGTTCATTCAGTTCCTTGGGCCTCTCCTACATGGCAGCTTGCTTCATCAAAATGTGCAAGCTGAGAAGGCAAAAGAGAGTCCAGCTGGATGAGTCAGTCTTTTGTAACCTAATCATGAAGGTGACATCCCATCACTTTTGCCATAATCTTTTTTTTTTTTTTTTTTTTGCCATAATCTCTTTGTTATCAACAAGTGACTAGGTCAGGACCACACTCAAAGGGAGGAGATTACAGAAGGGTAATCAATGGGGGCCATTTTTGAAAGCTGGCTACCAGACAACACTAGTATAAATCTAGATACAGATGCTGTTCTTATAAACATATTAGATTCCAAGAACCTGCTTCTTCAGCCCATTTGTCTTGAAGATGAAAGGAGTAAAAGAGATGTAAGCTTTCAGTCCTGACTTGTACTTACACCAATGAGAGCAGGTTATTCCCACATGAAGTCTTTTTTTTTTTTTTGCGGTACGCGGGCCTCTCACTGTTGCGGCCTCTCCCGTTGCGGAGCACAGGCCCAGCGGCCGCGCAGGCCCAGCAGCCATGGCTCACGGGCCCAGCCACAGCCACTCCGCGGCACGTGGGATCTTCCCGGACCAGGGCACGAACCCGTGTCCCCTGCAACGGCAGGCGAACTCTCAACCACTGCACCACCAGGGAAGCCCTCACATGAAGTCTTTGCTGAAATAAATTCTATCAAGCATCCTTCACCAAAATAGGCTGGTTTCAACTATAGTGAAGATCTGTCAAGGCAAGAAACCTTTTCTGTTTGGTAAATGCTGAAGAGAATTTTTTAAGCAGCTGGAGCAACCTCACTTGACCCATTGTCATTCATTTTGATGCCATGATGATTCCATAAGGGCTTGAATCCCTGGGACCATTAGTGGCTCATGACCGAAATTTTATCAGGAACACTTTCCACCATGCTTAGCCTCTAAGCTTTCAAATTGCCAGCCTTCTGTGTGAGTCTTAAAGTAGAAGGTATCTTGCAATGCTGCTCATTTCCTGGCCATACAGTCAGAAGTTTGTCCATGTCAACTTCATCATTAGCCTTTTCTGTTCAGTTCTCTTCACTTAGGCACAGTTTTCCTTGTTTATATGATTCATTCTTTTTTATCCCTAAAAAAATTAAAATATAATACAAATATGCATAAAACATATAGTAGAGTGAATGCACAGTCAAGAAGCAGAATACTTTCCAGTCATGTAAGATGAAAAAGACCAGCTGTACAACACTGTGCTTATAGTTAATAGTACTGTACACTTAACAGTTTAAGAGGGTAGATCTCACATTGTGTTTTTTACCACACACACACACACACACACACACACACACGAATCAGCAGGGCCATACCAGGTCTTCAATTTGGAAAATAAATTTTAAAAAGAAATAGAATACCACTATGCCTCTGAAATTGGCCACCCACACCATTCTCCTCATCCCTTCCTGATCACTCTCTCAAGTAACCAGTGGTAATTACCTGCTTGTCTTTCTTTATAGTCCCCACACCTCCACTGGCTCTTGCCCAGAACACAACCAAATAAAAGAAACAAGCAGAAGCAGCGGTCCTCCTAACTCCACAGAGGACTTCATGATGATGGATCCTTGGCTCAGACCTCCTCAGGCAACAGGAAACTGTAGTTTTATTTCCCTAAAAATCTCAGTCTATTTTTATGTTTTAGAAATCAACATAGAAATGGAATCATCATGTATGCCTTGCTTCTTTGGTTTTCCCATTATGTATGTAAGTTTCATCTGTGTTGTTGTGTGTGGCTGTGATTTGTTCATTTTCATTATACTACCATCTATTCATTCTACCAGGTAGGTGGACATTTGGGTTGTTTTCAGTGTGGGCTGTTAGGAAGAGCGCTATGCTGAACTTTCTTAAGTGTGTCACTGAGAGTTTCCGTGGAATGGAATTAGTGGGCCGTAGAGTGTGCAGAGCTTCAACTTCACCAGACAAGGCCAACCTGTATTCTAAAATGATTGAACCAACTGAGCAGTATATAAGAGCTCCTACTATCATTCCTTGTTTGACTTCCTGACTCCTTCCTCTTGAGTACTTTTATCCCATGTGCAACATTTGCATTTTCTTTCCACTTTGAAACTTTTTTAAAAAAACCACTGCCTTTTTAAAATTGCAATTGTATGGCTCTTCACACTAGGTCTTCCAGCACTCTCATTATTTTAAGTGTGGTAGTGAATGATATTTGTAAAACACTTTGAAACTAAGCAAAAACACAGCAAAATAAATGTTAATGAAGTAGTGGAAACCAAAATGACCCTTACAGCCATCTTGTACCTATTTGTGGCTGACAGAATTGTAGTGCTTTATTCTGAAGCTTATTTTTGTTCTTAGCTAGCTTATGAGTTAAATATTGGCAAACATAATGGTCAATATGTGTCATACATTTGTCAAAACCCATAGGATGTACAACACGAAAAGTGAACCCTAATGCAAACTATGGACTTTAGTTAATAATAATGTATCACTATTGGCCCATCATTTCTAACCAATGTACCACACTCTGCAAGATGGGGGAAGTGAGGGGGTGTAAGGGAACTCTGTACTTTCTACTCAATGTTAAGGTAAATCTAAAACTGCTCCCCCAAAACTATTAATTTAAAAAAGTTGTAAGCAGAATAACTTCTGCATAATGGTAAAGAAATTTCCATTTCTCTACACTTGAGGTTCTAGAGCAGGGATCAGCAAACTACTGCCTATGGGACAAATCTGGCCTGCTGTCTGTTTTTGCACAGCCTTCCAGATAAGAATGGATTTTATAGTTTTCAAAGGTTGGAAAAAAAACCCAAAAGAACAATATTTTGTGAATTCTGAAATTTACATGAAATTCTAATTTTAGTATCCATAAAGTTTCATTGGAACACAGCCACACCCATTCATTTACACATTAATTATGGCTGCTTTTGTACTACAATGACAGAGTGACAAAGATTGGCAATGTTATAGAGACTGTATGGCCCACAAAACCTAAATATTGACTACCTGGCTCTTTACAGACAAAATTTGTTGGGAGTTCCCTGGTGGTCCAGTTGTTGGGACTCTGCCTTTCCATGGCGGGGGGCGCGGGTTCTATCCCTGGTTGGGGAACTAGGATCCCTTAAGCTGAGTGGCAAGGCCAAAAAAACAAACAAACAAAAAATGTCGATTTCTGGGTTAGAGAAGGCAGTCTTCATGGAGTCAGGAGATATGAGTTCTAAACTGTGTAAATGTGTGACCTTGGGTTACTCATCGTCTCTAGAACCTAACTATAAATTCCAGAATTTATAGTAACTTCATGGGCAAGTTCTCACTGGAAAGTGGGCATGGATTCAGGCCATAGCA
Source organism: Globicephala melas (assembly GCF_963455315.2). Classification (NCBI taxonomy): domain Eukaryota; kingdom Metazoa; phylum Chordata; class Mammalia; order Artiodactyla; family Delphinidae; genus Globicephala; species Globicephala melas. The sequence goes on along the minus strand of NC_083316.1, from coordinate 157,667,830 downwards.
AATCAAACACCTCCAGCTTTTCCAAAGCTGATCACGCTATATAAATTTACCCTTGCTTTCAAGAAAACACTATATAATTTTTTTAACCTGTAAAAATACTGGCAAGTATGAAAAGAAAATGAGAAATGCAGAAGAATCTCACTGTAATACTGGTTATTATGATGGAAAAACTGGAAATGAATTAAATGTACATAATAGGAGAGTAGTAAAATAAATTATGATATATCCATACCAGATAACAATACTGTATATTCTCTCCAAGTTATCTCCCAATTAGGCAGATCTCCAAGTAGTCATGTGGAGTGACTTCCAAGATGTAGTAAATGAAAAAAGCATATTACAAATTAACAAGTACAGAATGATGTCTTTTGTTTTATAACACAACTATTTCTATATGTAGATATACTGCTGCATAGACTAAAAAGTCTAGACCAGTGCTGTCCAACAGAAATACATTGTAAGCCATATCTGTGATTTCATATTTTCTAGTAGCCATGTTAAAAATGTAAAAAGAAACAGGTAAAATTAAATTTAATAATATATTTTATTTAACTCAATGTATAAAAAATTATTTCAACATGTAATCAATATAAAAAGTTAATAGCGAGATAGTTTACATGTTTTTCATACTATATCTTTGAAGTACAATGTGTATTTCACACACTTAAAGCACATCTCAACTTGGGCCAGCTACATTTCAAGCATTCAATAGCCACATGTGGCTATCATATCAGACAGCACAGGTCTAAACACATCAAAGTGATAACAGTGATTACTCTGGTGGGGGAGGGGAAGAATGAAGGGGGACACTTTTTCTGCTATATTCTTTTGTATTGTTCAATTTAAATTATTTCATGTAGTACTTCATTAAAAATAATAATATATATTTAAAACAAGTCAGAAATATGTACTTCATGTTTTATTCTTTGTTTTTTTTTTTTTTGGCCGTGCCACGTGGCATGTGGGATCGTAGTTCCTTCATCAGGGATTGAACCCATGCCTTCGGCAGTGAAAGCTTGGAGTCCTAACCACTGGACTGACAGGGAATTCCCTGGATAAACATTTTCTGAGTTTGAGCTGTCTGTGAGGAGTTAGGATATGCATTATGGAAGATAAAAAGAATGAGTCATTGTTGTCCTACAAGATTTTTGGAGAAAACTTTTGGAACTGCCTTTACAGCTTGCAAATTCTCTTCAGGTTGGATCTGACTTCTAGCCATAGCCAAAAGCCCTTTAGTTGGGTCCAGTAAATCAACTAGGTATTATGGCATTGTCTAAAATGAAGTGTGACAAAAGATTTTATTATGTGACTTGCAAACTGGCAGCTCCAAATGCTTCCCAAAACATTTATGTTCAGCAACAACAATAAATTAAGTAGATAATGCAACAAAACGACTATGGGTAAGCTCAGCTTTATATGATACCTTCTTGGGACTTCCCTGGTGGTGCAGCGGTTAAGAATCCGCCTGCCAATTCAGGGGACACGGGTTCAATCCCCGGTCCGGGAAGATCCCACGTGCCGAGAAGCAACTAAGCCCGTGCAGCACAACTACTGAGCCTGCGCTCTAGAGCCCAGGAGCCACAACCACTGAGCCCGCGTGCCACAACTACTGAAGTCCACGTGCCTAGAGCCCGTGCTCTGCAACAAGAGAAGCCACCGCAGTGAGAAGCCCGTGCACCACAATGAAGAGCAGCCCCCGCTCGCAGCAACTAGAGAAAGCCCGCGCGCAGCAACGAGGACCCAACGCAGCCATAAATAAATAAATTAAATAAAGAGTAAAAGTAAGTCTTTAGTTTGCCCAGGACCTATCAATAGTTTATGATTGCCCTTAGTGAAGAGCAAGCAAACCATGATAGAGACAAAACTATTTGACTGCTATCCTAGTGTATCAATATGTTCTGAAAGAAGGGACCATCAGGAATTTTTTTAATTACCTGGACTTTTTAGAATAACTGAGCTTGCTATTTTTAAAAGATGGGACTTAAAATGCTAAAAGAGTGACGATAAGGGCAAAAGGGGAAAGGAGGTTATGGTTTCCCGTTTGAAAAATTTAACAGGATTATCATTTTAAACTGTAAGCAACCTAAGCCTAATCTCTTCGTTTTATGGAGCTGGCTTGTGGTTTGAATCTTAAGGATGAGAAGGAGGTCAGCTGGGGGACAACTGGAGGGAGAGTGCCCTAGGCACGAAGTCCAGCACCTTCCAGTCTTTAGATCCCAGTGGCTGGCCAGCCAACCAAGAAAGATACCTCCCCAGCCTTGCTAACAGCCTCCTCTCACCTCCTTTCCCTCACACCAGCGCTCCCATCGCAGCTCTCTCCCTTAATGTTCCAGCACCGCCCCACTCCAGCCTCCTTCAACACCCTTCAGCCTCCTCTCAGCACGGCCTCCCTCAGACAGTGTCTCTTCTCCGCCTCTGCCATCAGTCTTTGGAGTCTCTCCTCACTGTCCCCCTTCTCTTTGAGGGTCTATCATCAGTCCCTTCCTAAATTTGTGGACGTCTCCCTCTGCCTTCAGATCTTTTCCCTCAGGCCCAATTTTCAGTCTCCCTCGGTCCCGTCCCTCAGTCTATAGGTCGACCCCCTCACTCAGTCTGAGGTGTCTCCTCTCTTGGTCTGCGGGGTCCCCTCTCTCGGTTTGAGTGCCTCCCCACTCGGTCTGCGCGGTCCCCACCCTCGTTCTGCGGGGTCCCTTCCCTCGGTCTGGGGGGACCCCTCTCGGTCTGAGCGTCTCCCCTCTCGGTCTGCGGGGTCCCCTCCTTCTGAGGTGTCTCCTTCCTCGGTCTGCGGTGTCCCTTCTGTCCAACGACGTGCTCCCCTCCCTCGGGTCTGCAAGATCTCTCCTCAGTCCCCACCCTTGGTCTGAGGGGGGGGGGCTCTCATCTTCCCGCTGGCCTTGAGCACCGGCTTTCTCCACTCACCTCCCGGCCGCCAGCTCTCTTGAGCTCGCTCTCGCCGGGCACGGTCTCGGGCGCGCACGCCGGGCGGCGACAGCGGGTGACCGCGCGCGCAGCGTGCGCGGTGACGTCAGTGCGCTGGCGGCGGCGGCGGCGGCGGCGGCGGCGGTAGGGCTGTTTGTTCTGCTCTCCCGCAACCGAAGAGCCGAAGTGGTGGCTGCGGCAGCGGCGGCTGCCGGCAGTGCCCGCGGGCAAGCGGGGCCTGTGAGCGCGGCGGAACGGCGGGCGGGCCCCGGCGCCGCGCAGGCAGCCCGAAGAGGAGGGGGCGGCGGCGGCCGGCGGGGGCGGCGTGCGGCCTAGCGTCTCAGGTGAGGACCGGTGCCCTTCGGGGCGGCGGACGGCGCGGGGCAGCCGGCGGAGCTCCGCGGCGCGGCCCGCGTAACCTGCATTGCGTAATGGGGCCGGTGCGCCAGCACCTACGCCATCGGCGCGGCGCGGGGGCGGGGAGGCCGGGGCGACGCGGGCTCGGGCCTGCGGGCCTCCCGCGTCCCCGCGCCGTTCGCGCCGGGCCAGGGCCGCCTGCGCCGTTGGCGGCAGGGCGGTTCGCGGGCTCCCCGCCGTTGGCGCCGCCGCCCCCCGGCTCCGGCAGGGGTGCAGGGCAGGGGCGCGGGCGGGGGGCGCGGGCGCAGCGGCTGGGCGGGTGGCCGGGGGCGGGCGGGGGGCGGGCCGAGGCGCCCGGCACTTCCTGTCGCCGCCATTTTGTCAAGTGAGGAGGAGGAGGAGGAGGAGGAAGCGGCCGCCGCGGACTCCGCGGCGCGCCTGGCCCCGGTAAGTCCGGGCCCGGCGTAGTGGTCACAGGCGCCGCTGTCCCCGGCCGCAGTCCCCGGGGCGGGCTTGGCCCCGGCCCGGACGCTCACGTGGGGCGGGCCCAATGCGCTCCCTGGTGCTTTGGTCCTCTTGTCCAGGCTGGGGCAGCGCGCCCCCGCCCTCATTTCCTCATCTTCCGGGCTGTCCCCGGAGCTCTGCAGAGAACGGGGCTGGTTCCCCGGTGGGGGGAGAAGGCTGCCGCTGCACACCTGCCCGGAGACAGGCTCTTGGGGGCGGGAGCGGTGCACTGAGGGGCGAGCCTGGCCCCCTTTACCCACCCACTCCCGGCTTGGCAGCCCCTCACTGGGCGCTTTGTTTTGCTCGGTCGGTGCTTGTTGGCGTCCTTGCCAGGGTCTCGTCTATTTGCAGTCTTGTGCGTGGTGGTGGTATGGGGTGGGGATGTGGGGGAGTTGTGATTCAGCGAAATAAAATGACCCCCCTCCCTCCAAAACGGAAATAACACAACTTCACCCGACTGAGATACTCCTAAGGCCCAGCCTTGGATGAAGATGGGAAATCCCACTTCGGTGTAGTGGGCAGTATAAATACTTCTGTTCAGGCCCGTGGATGAGTCATGTTCTTTTGCTGAGTGACCTCTCTTTTAGTCAAGATCACGCATTGTTTTCTGAAGTGTTGTTTTTGTTTGTTTACTCAGTGTTTTGTGCAGCCTCGTGCGGTGTATGGTCTTGGCCCTTGGGTTACTTTCTGTGTGTGTGCTGGATGCAAGAAGTGACCTCTTGGAGAAGTGAATGAGAATTGAAGTGTCTTTGCTTATCTTCGAGAGGGCTCTACCTGTTCGTGTTTACAGAAACCGTCTCAGTGTACCTCTAAGCCAGTGGCTCTTTGGTGCTGTAATAATGTTTGGGAGATTTTTATGAATGGGGCTGTCAGGTTCCTTAAATTGTTAGTTCTTGGAATCTAGTCCTTGGAGGTTGTAAAGAAAGTGATACGCAGTAGGATTTATGAATATGTTACCAGTTTCGAGAAGTTTTTGGATGGCACAGTCTATTTTATGACTTAGCCAGTAATATGATAAAACATTATTTTCGGTTTAATTTGGATAGGATTTATCTTTCCCCCAAGGCATTGTAGATAACTAACCCCTTCTCCCCCAAATTTTCAGCCTGGGGAAAATAAACCTCTCCGATGATTTCCCTCGACCACATCGAGAAAAGCCTGATCTAAAACAGTGCATTGCTCCCCTGTTATCTGCCCTACCCCATAACCTTAGTAGGAAACAAAGTATCTAAGGGCTCAAGCTGTGGAGTGAGTTAGTCTCTTAAGATGGTTTTAGTTGGTCTTAACCTGAGGAGATGAGCCCACATGTGTGAATCTTGCTAGAATTCAGCCCCAGCCAATTGCTGAAGATAAGGAATTTTGCCTACAGGTGAAAGTTAGAACATGAAAGTGGCTGCATTTTAAAGATGGGTTGGCTGTTCTCAGGTGTCTATATGGTTACCTTCCCTTCCTGGGATAGAGATGAGAAAAAAAATTACCTAAGAATTGCAAGAGAATCATTGGCCACTTTGTAAAATTTCCACTAAATTATTGAATTGTTTAGAGGAATTTAGACTTTGTTTCCAAAAGTTACCTTTTTGAGCCAGTTGTTGTGATCTTTGTACTAAGTTGCACTTTTGCTTTTGGAGGTGGAGAGGATGCAGTATTTTCATGTTACACAATTCAGGTTATTGAATGACTTGAGATTTATGAATTCTGGAAGGAGATTGGAGGGATATTTTTTTTTAACTTATAGTAAAAACCATTTCGTATCAATGATTTGAAGACCCTGGGCTGTTAAATCTGCTCTGACAACCCGCTGTCGTCATCTGTAACGATTGTGTGGATGTGAAATGTTTCAAATTCTGATTTTGAATAAAATTGTGAAGTTGACACGTTTGTCTTTATGTTCCTGGCAGATCTATAAAAAGGAGAGAAAAGCTTGTTATTGAGAACAGTTTCAGTGTTTCTATTAATGTTTAATAAATCTTTGTGATTTTTAGTGTTTTGAAAAGACTGAACATTTGCAAGGTGAGAATTGTGGGGATTCTTTGCTGGTGCTGGCATTTTATTTAATTCATAAGACATGAGTTTGTAAAAAATAAGATTTCCTTAAATTATTTTTATTTTTACTAGACTGTAAGTTCTGTGAGGGCAGGGTTTTGTTTGCTTGGCTTTGTCTATTTTTATTCTCTAGTGTATCCTCAGCACCTTAGAAGAGCAGCTAAAATATTCCTTGAGTGAATAAACTGGAGAGATAATTTAGGAAGAATTTGACATGCCCATAATACCAAGTGCAAGTAATTCCTTTTAAATCAGTAAAATATTAACAGTGGGCATAATTGGTCAGTAGTGACTTACAGGAGACGTGAATTTTTGTTTTTATTTTATTTATTTATTTATTTTTGGCTGCACTGGTTGCTGTGCGTGGGCATTCTCTAGTTGCGGCGAGCGGGGGCTACTCTTCATTGTGGTGCGCGGGCTTCTCATTGCGGTGACTTCTCTTGCGGAGCACGGGCTCTAGGCATGCAGGCTCAGTAGTTGTGGCTCGTGGGCTCTAGAGCACAGGCTCAGTAGTTGTGGTGCACGGGCTTAGTTGCTCCGCGGCATGTGGGATCTTCCCGGACCAGGACTCGAACCCTTGTCGCCTGCATTGGCAGGCGGATTCTTAACCACTGTGCCACCAAGGAAGCCCGGGAGACGTGAATTTTAACTAAGGTAACGTTAAGGTCCCTAATTGCAGTAAACTTACTAATAGTCCAAGCAGCATGGCATGCAGTTGCTTCTGTGCACTGTCTACTGTGCGTCTCCCACTTAGCAGTTTGAAATGTGGTGAGTGGGTTTGGGCTGTGGGTCAGTCCTGACCTGGGAAAAGTATTTTAAGAGGAAGTTGAAGTGGGTGATAAATAAGTATGCGTAGCATTTCTTAATGTGGATCTCATTTTGTCAGTAAAAAGGTTTTGTTTTTTTGTTTAAAAACATTGAGCCCTTTCTAATATTGTGATTTCATGTGATTGGCCAATCCATTGTAACAATTAGTTTCTGAGCTTCTACTATGTATAAGGGAAGACAAAAAGATATTTGCACAGTGATTTTCTGTGGTACATATATTCTTTCTTAACGTATTCATTCTCTCCAAATATTTATTGAATATAAACTAGAGTATTATACTAACATTGTAAAATCTTATCTTTTTGTTTTTAGTGTTTTTATAACAGGTTTATTGAGATATAATTCACAAATGATAGTTCACCAATTTAAAGCGTACAAATCAGTGGTTTTTAGTATGTTCAGAGTGGTGCAGCCACCACCACAACCAGTTTTAGAACATTTTCATCCCTCCAAAAAGAAATCCCTATTCATTAGCAGTCACGTTCCATCCCCCCCAATCCCTGGCAACCACTGATTTACACTCTGTCTCTATAAATTTGCCTATTCTGGATATTTCAGGGATCATATGATACATAACCTTTTGTGGCTGGCTCCTTTTACTTGGTATAATGTTTTTAAGGTTTGTGCTGTAGCATGAATCAGTACTTCATTTCTCTTATAACTAAGTAATATTCCATTGTGTGGATGGATATGTCACATTTTATTTATTCAGTTGATGGATATTTGGGTTTCCACTTTTTTGGGTATTGTGAATGGTGCTGCTACGAACATTCATGTACACATTTTTGTGTGGACATTTGTATTAATTTCTCTTGGATGGATATCTAGGAGTGGAATTTCTAGGTCATGGTACTTAACTTTTTGAGAATGCACAATGACTTTTTAACTGCAGTGATTTTTCTAGTACTTTGATGGAGGGGTTAAAAAAAAAAGCTTAATGGAATGTGGTGTAGCCATTTAAAAGAATGAGGAAATGGAAGTGCAAGGATGTCAGCATGTTGACATGTAGTACAGTCTGCATGGTTTGATCCCCATTTGGTTTTTTAAATTGTACATTGTTAGAGAACACTTTGAAATGCTGGTGAGGCACAGAAAACAGTCTGGAAGATGCAACCCAAACTCGTACCATTGTTACAAAGGTTAATTTTAAAAACACTTAGGTTTTTTTTTTCCAGTCCAAGCAGGCTACAACTGATTAAACTTGATTAAACTGCATCCACATGTCCCAGCATAAATCATGGGATGTATTCCATTCTAAAGAAATAGATGGAGAGTGAGTCCAGTGTCAAAGATAGGGCAGAGCAGCCATCTGTCCTGTTCTTGACCAAATCCTGAGGAGGAATAGCACTGGTTGATCCACATCATTTGCAAAAGAGGTTTTATGGGATTTTCTCTTTAAACAAAAGTAGTGCACGGTCATTTTTTAAAATTTGGAAAATACAGTGTTAAGGTGATGTTAAGTGTTAAAAATTGTTACCTAACCCCATTTTTGTGCCAGTTTTTTTCTACATGAGTAACAAAATTGGATTGTGCTGTTAATTTTTCAAAAAATACTACACTGTGAACATTTCCAAAATACTCTATTTTAAATGGTTGCCTAAAATTCTATTACGTGAATGTACCATAATTTAATTCTGCTATTTTTGGACATGATTTTCAAGTTTTCTCTTTTTTTCATATCTAGAAATGGAATCACCAGACCAAAGGGTGTGCGTTTTTGGAAAGTTGATACAAATTAGTTTTCTAGAAAAGTTCCATGAATTTCCCTTTCTCCAATCTAAGCTTGACAGTGTCTTGTTTATAAGGGTGAGGTTTTTAACAGTTCCCCCCCACACACACAAATAGTAACTGTTTAAAAACAAAATGTGGTTTTGAGTGTGTTCTGAAGCCTTCTGAGAAGCAGAAGTGTCTCTGAGATCTTGCTCTTTGACCTTTCTACTCTCCTGCCCAGAGTTGGACTTTGTTTCCTGAAATCAAGTCGCAGAATTCCTGACTCTGTGATAGAAGTCCAGTGTTATTTGAATGCTCTGGGGAGGGCTTGAACAGCCTCTTGGCAGTCCAGTCCTGTCTCATTTTTGCTGCCCTGCTCCAAAGACTGATACAACCAGTGTGGCACAGTTAGACCCCAGTTTGAATCCTGGCCCTCCTGCCTGCTGTGTGACCTTCGCCTGTCACTCAGCCTTCCCCAGACTTCATTTCTCCATCTTTAAGTTGAGGATAAAATGAGGCAGTGCTCTCTCAAGGTTAGCTACTTATTTGCTGTCATTATCCAGGATGGAGAATAGAAGTGGGAAGAGGTAGCCAGGTATTACAAAGTAGAGCAGGTGAGGGTAGGAAGGTGGACCAGCTGACATGCCTGGAAACCATGTCACCGGGTGATATCAAGATCAGCCAGGTGCCTTTCAGATCCCCCTGTGTGTTGGTCTTCCTTCAAGTGAGCTGTGAGTAGAGATCAGTGGGGGAGGTGATATAAAGTAGGGGCTGGTTTTTCTAGGTGAGGATTTGTTTATCTGATAATGAGATTAAAAGTGGTGGTGGGCTTCCCTGGTGGCGCAGTGGTTGAGAGTCCGCCTGCCGATGCAGGGGATGCGGGTTCGTGACCCGATCCGGGAAGGTCCCGCATGCCGCGGAGCAGCTGGGCCCGTGAGCCATGGCCGCTGAGCCTGCGCATCCGGAGCCTGTGCTCTGCGGTGTGAGAGGCCACAACGGTGAGAGGCCCGCGTACCGCAAAAAAAAAAAAAAAAAGTGGTGGTAATGGGATTAATGGAAATTCAGCAAGCTTTGGGGGAGCCCACCCTGGGATGTTGTTGGCTGCAGAGTTTGGAGAAATGATCCATCAGGGGAAGGTGGTCCAGTATATCCTCAGGCCTAAGATGTAACTTAACTATTTTATTAAAACCTGGTTGTCTGAACAAAGGCAGCAGTCATTGGGAGTTGCTGATGGAGGAAGTTTTTGCGGAGCACAAGCGTAGCATCTCTCCATACCTTCCCTGCCTCTTTTGGCCCTAAATTAAATTGTGTTGACATCTGGATTTGTTGAAAGGATTCTGGTCTGCAGGAAGGTTTGTATCACAAGTCAGGGACTCCCTGGAAGGGAGGCAGGCAGTTGGATGATGGGCCAGGAAAGTGGAGTGTCTGGCTGGGAGGCTGAGTTCTTGCTGGTGGACTTTGGGCCTGTTGACCAGAAGAACCAGTCGATGCCAGTCACCATTACTAGGGGCCATCAGTATCCAGGTCCGTGTGGAATGCCTTTAGTTTGTGTTAAACTGTTAAATCTGAGCATTTAACTGCAAATGAAGAGTACCTAAATGAATATGCCATTTCTTCTTTTTGATCTGTGACATACTTACAAATAAAGGCTTTTTTAAGCTCACCCTAGGTGTAGGGTATTCTGTGATCTTTTCCTTGACAAGTGTTGGCCTGTTCTGCTCAATGTAGGAAGTTCCAGGACTCTGGGCTGTGGCTAGCAGAGTTGGTTGGGCTTGGGTGGAGCTGTGTACTGAGAACTGTGGAGTCCATGTCAGGGATCAGTCCAGGCCCACTCCCTTCTGGCCTTGACCTCGACCTCAGGCAAGTTACATAATCTCCCTAAACCTCAGTTTCCTCCTGTGTAAAATGGGATTTGTATGAATAAGCATTGACTGAGTAGACAACAGGTGGGGGTGTCTGGCCTCTGTGTTGTATTCAGATTGGGGGAAGGTAGGGGAGTATCTGACCTGTATTATATTCGATTGGTGAGAGGGTGCTTCTTTTGCTCTGCATAAAGGGTTTCTAGAATAGCCGTCCAGGCCTCACTTTGCCTGTGGTCACTTCTCTTGTCTTGGTGTCCCCTTAAGGCTGAAACTGCTTATTTGTTCCTAGTTGCTGTTAGGCCAAGAGACACTGGTACACTGTGGAAGCAGTGCCAGGGAAAGGTGTTGGGCTTGGTATTATGTAATTTCTAGAAGCAGGAATTAGTAATATCCGTGTCCTTGTGTGTGACTAACATCCCCAGTTGTCCTATCCCAGGCAATAACATACATGCTTGCCGGCGAATTGGCTTTTGAGATTGTTTTGTGTAAGTGAGATAAATTTGGGGATTTCACACTTGAAACATTTTCCGCTGTGTTTGAGGAAGCATACGTTTCAGGTGAGCAGATCGTTATTGTGAGGGTTGAAACAGGCAGACTGCGTGGAGTGTGGAGCCTGCCAGTGCATGTTGTGTGTGTGCACATGCGTGTGTGTGCACACAAGAGGGAGAGAAGGAAGGAACTGGGCTGGACACATTGCATCTGCTGTGTACCTTCCTTGGACCAGTCGCATATCCTCTCAAGTCTCAGTTTCTCATGTGTAAAATGAGAGAATAGGTTTGGGCTCCAGAGAACTTTGACCACAATCTAGATTTTAAGAGAGAGTAATTATTATTTTATATCTGTGTTTTTCATACTCTGGGTAATGAACTGAATTTAGTAGGTTGCAGTCATTGTTTAAGGAGGGAGAAAAAGGAAATGTCAAAGGGTGTTACACATTCAAGGGTATTTCATAAAACCTTTGCTGTGATTTTATGTACTGTGTACATGACAAAATCTGTTTCTTATTGTGAATCTTGTCAGCCTAGTGTGAAATAACCTCATTTTAGATACCTCTCAATGGTAGCTGTGGGTACCCTGAAAACTTTTTAAAAAATTTTTTTGGTGGCCATTTTGCAATCTGTTCCTTCATCACTTGTGCAAGGGTGACTGTCCTGGATATGCTTTCTAGTAGCGAGTGAAGTGCATTGATCTTGTTTTTTGGCTGAGTTGGGTCTTCGTTGCTGCACGTGGGCTTTCTCTAGTTGCGGCGAGCGGGGGCTACTCTTCGTTGGCGGTGTGTGGGCTTCTCATTGTGGTGGCTTCTCTTGTTGCAGAGCATGGGTTCTAGGGTGCGCGGGCTTCAGTAGTTGTGACTTGCGGGCTCTAGAGCTCAGGCTCAGTAGCTGTGGCCCACGGGCTTAGTTGCTCTGTGGCATGTGGGATCTTCCTGGACCAGGGATCGAACCCGTGTCCCCTGAATTGGCAGGCAGATTTTCAACCACTGCACGACCAGGGAAGTCCTGCATTGATCTTCACTTTCTTTTCTTTCTTGTACTCTGCTTGCTAGAAGCTGTTTGGAGGGTAGAGTGGGATGGGGAAGTTGAGGAAGCATGTAGTGGTGAAGGTTGTCAGTAGTTCGTAACAAGCAAAACAAGAAGTATGTGAAGAGTATTTTGTGTGTGTATGTGTAAGGCAAGTTACTTGTCTTTTACTCTCAGATAGTGTCTTCCCAAGTTTTTAGTGAAGATGTCAGTTTTAAAGGAAATGGCTGTATTGGTTAGGTCTCTCCGGTGAAAATACCAGGCATAAAACAGGTTGAAATGAAAGGGAATTTGTTGGTTGATGTGATAAGTCTGGAGTGGGCCTTGGGCACAGCTGAATTCAGGGGCTCAAATAGGGACATCAGAGCTGTTCTTTATCTCTGATATCCTGACCTCAAGGTCAAGAGTGATTCTTCCCCAGTAGTGCTCTCTAATGACGGAAGACTCTGGCTTGGGTCATTGCCCATCCCTGACCACGTGCAGAGTGGGAATGCCGAACCACCTCGCCTCAAACGTGACATATTTATCCCATCTCTGCCCTCCACTTGCTCACCTCAAGTGGTAGCCCCAGCAGCATCTTGCTCACCATTATGAGTCATTCTAGATGGGATAATTTTTGTCAAACTGTCTATAGTTTACACTAGAAGTCGAGTGTATCCCCTAACTTGAAGCAAGTTTTGGATGGCTGAAAGGGAAGCTAATTTACCATGCTTGGTCATAAACCAGAATTAGGTGAAATCAGCTTAGAATGAGTTACTCAAGAAAAAGGATAAAGTGAAGATGGTCAAGGATGTGTGTATTCCAAATCTTTGATAGAGGATTAAATGAACGACATGGTTTATTCCAGGTTCCAGGTACAGTGGGAGTTGCTGTGGGGGCTCTGGGAGGAGTCAAGCCAAGTCTCAATAGTCTCTTGAGTGGGCAAGAGGACTCCAGCCACTGGTGATAGAGCCCAGTTTGGCCAGAAAAACAGCCCTCAGGAAGCACAGGGGTGAGATGGGCTTAGATCACGGAATGAAGCGCAGGGGAAGACTGGGTTAAGAGACCAGGTAGATAAACATCGGCAAACGCTTGCGTGAATGAACTTGTTATGGAGAACATTTCAGTGGACTGGATTCATCTTCATCCACACAAAAAGTCATTTGTAATTTTGCCATTTGTTAAGCTGTTTCTGTACTTAAGTTCTTGTAAAGTCTGCTGCTTGGCATTCCTCTAGTATTACAGAAAGCTTACTCAGATTTCCATAATCAAAAACAAGTGTTAAACATTGCTAGAGTAATCATTTTCCTGCAGTTCTTGCTCTTGGATTTATTCAGTTCTTTAAGGGGCTCAAAATAATTGAGGGTCCAGTGGCCAAGGATAGACCAGCCCTGCTTCTCACTAGAGCATCAGTTTTTTTGTTTTTAATTTATTTATTTGGCAGCATTGGGTCTTTGTTGTGGTGTGCGGGCTCTTTGTTGCAGCGCGCAGGCTTCTCTCTAGTTGTGGCGGCAGGCTCCAGAGTGCGCGGGCTCAGTACTTGCGGTGTGCGGGCTTAGTTGCCCCGCAGCATGTGGGATCTCAGTTCCCCAACCAGGGATCAAACCCGCATCTCCTGCATTGGAAGGCGGATTCTTAACCACTGGACAGACCACCAGGGAAGTCCCTAGAGCATCATTTCTTAACTTGAGGGGAGGTTGGAGGTCCCTTTGAGAATGTGACAGATAGCACTGTGGATCCTTCTTCCAGAAAAATGCATATGTGCGAATGTTGAACAGTTTGGGGGCAGGGGCAGTTCTCAGAACCCTAAAGCCCATTCAGGGAGCATGTACTAAAATGAATTTCTTGGATTTTACTTTGAGAATGAGTAATTATGTTAATTAAAAGACTCTTGATGGTTTTGAAGACTTTCTTTTTTGCATGCATCCTGCTTTTGCAGGCATTTGCAAACTTATGACTGTAGGAAACTGTGTGGAGCACCCCTTTTGGTTTGTCCTTGTGAAAATCCTCCAGAGATTTTTACAGAGTGGTCGAGTAACCAGTGTCAGCTGTGGTACACATCTGTCCAGGGGCCCTCTGCGCCCTTCTTTTTCAGCTTGTTCTCTTTCTTGGAGATGAATGTCAGAATGTGCCAGAATGGGCTTATTGCAGCGGCTGCAGATGAAGGAAGGTTTTTGTTCTGGGGCTCTTCACTGAAGCTGTTTGTGCTGTTCATAAAACTATCTCCAGGATTTGGTGTTGGCCTGGAGCCTTTGCTGCAGAAGGTAATCCAATGGGTCGCTAGCCAGCCTGATGATTTCATGGTGTTGGATGTGGGTAGACTTAGAAAGATTCATGGCTATGGTCCCTTATGTGGCTTAGCGCCTGCTGTCAGCTGCAGCACCCTTTATTCCATGCATGCACTTGAACCTGCAGACTGAGGGAGATAGAGCTTGTGGGATGAGAAAGTACCATTCTTTAGTGTGATATGTTTATGCTTAGGGATATGAACATGCTACACAGGTGGTGTGCATGGTGCCACTCTGCTCTCCTTTCCCAAATCCTTGTCTGGTAGAAGGAATGGGAAATCCAGTATCGTAAACTTGAATAATTCATACTTTGTAATTGGGGCAGAGTTGTCAAAGGATGGAAAAGAACTTGTATTACTTCTAAGAATAGGGCATATTGTTTGAAAAATTCAACTGAGTAAACTTCAAAGATCTTACTGGTTTTTATTCAATGATTCATGAATGGGGCAGCATCCCATCTAGCAGATGGGAAGGAGCGCCCAAGGAGCTGCACAAATGAAAGACTTAGTAACAGAGAGCAGGATGAGGGAAATTATGCTATCAAAAAGCAGATTGCTTGTGGCAAGGTCACTTTCTTTTTAGGGATGTTAGGGGTCTGTCAGGAGGATTACCTCAGTAGTGCTGACCAGGTGATTCCCGATTGACTGGTTTAAGATTCCATTTTGGGAGAGCCGAAACTAAGTTGTGGTTTGTGGACATGGGGCTTAGCATAGGAGACACCATTTTGGGCCTGTTGTCCTCTTTTTAACAATATTAAAATCCCTTTGCTTTCCCCTAATTTCTAAAGTTTGAAGATAGACTTGTATATGCTGATGGATATTTCCCCTTTTCATTTTCTGTTGATCTTGGCTTTAATTAATCCCATTGCTCTGCTCAGTTGAATTACAGTCTTACTGTACAGCCATGGCTTTGTTACTTAAGCAGTTTTCCCTTTCTGTTCTGTAATTAAATAAACACATAGCCTATATGAAAGAGTTTTGTAAGAGGTGGTACTATCCATGTGTAGGTTGTTTTCATTTATAATCTTCATTTAAAATTCTTACCTCTGAAGTGCTTTTAGTTATAAAAAGCTGCTAAGTAATGAAGTTTGTGTATATGCGTCTCTGTTTTCCTTTTGACGCCAGGAAACAATTGAGCTCACAGATTGGTTGTCTGGAGATAACACCACCTTCATGTTCATCTGTTTCAAGATAATAACTCACATATATTTGTAATCCCAGGAATGCAGTTTGGAGTTACCAGAGTTGGAGCTGACAGGCCCATAGCTTAGCTTGCCTGTCCTCTGTGTCATTTCTCAGGACATCTATGGGCCTTTTTGTTCTGGGAACCCATTTGAGTACCCTTCCCTTGCACTTGTGAGAGCTGGGTACCCTCCCTGTCCTATGGCTCTTTCAAACCCCTCCCACCCCCTAATTGTTCATCTTGAGACAATAGTTATCTTTGATCATTGATTTTGTGAAAAGGTTCTGGGCTTTTAGCAAATAGTTGCCTGTGAATAGACTTCCCTTCAAAGGGTAGAACTACCTTTTCTGAATAGGCCTTTTTTTCTGTTTCTTCTTGCTTGCCTATTCTGAAATGGTAAATTTGAACAGGAGTCACCCTGCTTGGTTTGGGTCAGCCTTAATGTATGGAGCTGCAATATGGGTCACTTCTCTTTCTCCGCTGTGTTCCCCTCCACAGACTGGGGAGCTTGTGCATCCATTTATGATCAGTCCATTTTAGTGAATATTTGAGTGATAACTGTGTGCCAGGTGCTGGATTTCTAAGACTCTGTGTTCCTTAAAATCCTCAGAAAATGGGTACTGGTATCATCTGCGTTTTGCAGATAAGGAATTTGACACCCAGAGAGCTCAGTCACTTGGGTAGGGTTGCTGGTAAGTGGCAAGGCCTGTTTCTAGAGCCCAGGTGTTCATGATTTCTGTTCTACAGCAGAAGAGAGGAAGGAATCCACCTCATGCAGATGGTTGGGATGGTACATAATGAGAACAAGGCAGACCTAGGAAGTGCTTTCTGAGAGGTACAGTTCAGGCAGTCAGAGAAGGAAGAGACTATCCAGCTGTGAGTATAGGGAAAGAACTGATGTTTAGGCTCATCCATCTGTGAGGACAGCCGAGGCCTGGACAGAAACCTGGATAGTTCTGCAAGCAAACACCTGTTCTTTGGAGGCAGGCCATGCCCTTGGTCCAAAAGATCGGAGGTTATTAAAAAAAAAAAAAAAACTCACCGGGGCAGAGAATGGTCAGAGGAGGGTCGTTACTTTGGCTGGGCAGATCTTTTCATCCAGGATTCTGTGCCACTCTCCTGAAGAGTCTCATGAAGAAATTCACACATGTGGAATTAAACCTCACCTTTAAAAGGTTTCCACCAGAGCGCCAAAATGCCTTGATTTGGTTTCACCTCCATTTTCCCCTTGATACTCCAGTGAAAGTATATGAGAGGGAGTTTGGGGGAGTAGTAAGCTGGAGTGTCATCTTTAGCCCAGGTGCCCCACCCAGGCTTGTTAACTCAGGGATGTGAACTGGATGATCTCTTAGGATTTTGGTGAGCCTCTCAGTCTCTAAGTGCTACTTTATTGTAGGGTGAAATTGAGTTCCAGCTCTTGGGTGCTTATTTTCCCACATAGGGACCCTTATTTAAAAGGAATTTCCTGCCTGAAGCAGACATGCTGAATTGGATGATTCCATCAGTGTGTGTGCGTGGGACTTCTTAAGAAGTCAGGTACTGTGCTGTATTCTGCGTGCACAGTAACGATTCAGTGGTGAGTAAAGGTGTTCGCCATGCCTGTGCCATGTATGATTAAAATGACTGGGGGCGGGGTGTGACAGGTGTTTTAGAGACCTTAATATCTCCAGTGGTGAGCAGCAACCCAGTGGTAGAAAGGTGGTAATTCATTTAACAAGTGTGCCCTGAAGGAATAGGTTTTCATTTTACTTTTTTTTTTTTTTTTTTGCGGTATGCGGGCCTCCCACTGTTGTGGCCTCTCCTGTTGCTGAGCACAGGCTCCGGTCGCGCAGGCTCAGCGGCCATGGCTCACGGGCCTAGCCGCTCCGCAGCACGTGGGATCTTCCCGGACCGGGTCACGAAACCGTGTCCCCTGCATCGGCAGGCGGACTCTCAACCACTGTGCCACCAGGGAAGCCCCTCATTTTACTTTTAAAACTTTTCTTGACTTTATAAAATGACAAATGATCTCATTGAATAAGGGTTTGGTTCTGAGTAGCTGTGATAAGAATTCAGTCAAGAGAAAATCTTCTTGCTATAGCATTCTGCATGCTTGCACGCATCCAAGGGGTGTGCAGGTGTCTTAAGTAAGTGCCCAGAAGTGGGATAAGTAGGCCATTGAGGATGCCTTAATGCCAAATAACTGTAAAAAAAACAGTTGCATCTGTTTACCTTCCCACATCTGAAAATGTTGAGCCATATTTTCACCAAAATTGACATTAACAGACTTCTTATATTTGCACAGTAACGTGGTTGAGCATCTTCTTGTGTTTATTGTACTTGTTTGAAATACCTGTTTCTGACTTTTGTCATTTTCCTTTAGCTTGTTTATCTTTTTAAATTGATTTGCAGCCGTTTTTTTTTTTTTTTTAATAACCTCAAGGTTTTTAAATTTATTTTGGCTCCGTTGGGTCTTCATTGCTGCGTGCAGGCTTTCTCTACTTGCGGAGAGTGGGCTTCTCATTGTGGTGACTTCTCTTGTTGCGGAGCACGGGCTCTAGGCACACGGGCTTCAGTAGTTGTGGTGCACAGGCTTGTAGTTGTGGCTCACGGGCTCTAGAGCACAGGCTCAGTAGTTGTGGCGCACGGACTTAGTTGCTTCATGGCATGTGGGATCTTCCCGGACCAGGGGTCCAACCCGTGTCCCCTGCACTGGCAGGCGGATTCTTAACCACTGCGCCACCAGGGAAGTCCCTGCAGCCGTTCTTTATAAAGTCTGAGCACCAGATCTTTGTGGCTGGTACATTTTACAAATATTTCCCCCTAGTTTGGTGTCAACACCACCACCACCACCACCACACATACTTCTGTATTATCTTTTGACAAACAGAAAATCTTAATTTTAACATAGATGAATTTATGACTCTGTTTTACAGTTTGTGAGAACACTACCTGAAATCAAATATTCTGTTTTATCTTTTAAAAGTTGTAGAGTTTTGCCTTTCAGATGTATGTCCTTCATCCATCAGGAAATGATTTTTGGGTACAGGGTGAGGAGTCATGCAGCCTCTGAATCCCTTGCTGGCTTTGTGACCTCATATAAATGACTGATTTCTTCTGCATCAGTGTCCTCAGCTACAGAATGAGATCCTGATCTCTGCTGTGTACAAGGTTCTTGTGAGGTCGGAATACAGCATCCCAGCACACTGAGCCCCAAGCCTCAGTAGGCATTCAGTAATTTCCTCCTTGTTCTGAGTCCAACTGCATTCCCTAAGCATGTGGACACTCGGGGGAAGTTGGCACTTAACCCAGAAAGTTGTTGCTAGTACATTGCCTGCCAACTGCTACAGCCATCGCGGCCAGGCTGGGTTTGACTGCTCAGCAAATCTTCTGGCAGGGCACTGGCGGCTTGGAGAATGTTCAGCTGTGTGCAAACTTGCCTGGTGCAGGCAGGTGCTCAGTCTTAAGAGATGTTTAGTGCAAATCTGATGCATTGTAGAAACAAATGACTGCTTCCTAACTCCAGTTAAAAAGTTGAGTCCGGACACTCATCTAACCAGGAGCTTTGGGCCTTGAAAGGAGCTTGTTTAGTGACCACCAGTGACCACATGTGCAGACACACGGTGTGCATTCCTGTGAGCAAACAAACAGAAGGCTGGGGATCTGGTGATGTTTGGCATTTGTGTCACAGTGTGCATTTTCCAATTGATTCATGGAGAGATAGAATGGGCTGGGATTGTGTGGTGTGGTACAGTAGGGATGTCCATGATCAGAGACACTTTGCATTTCCCTCTGGAGGAGAGTAATGACCATGAAGGATGGGTGGACATTTTTGCATGTGCTCTAGGAGATCAGATGTCAGAGTGAGGAGACTGAAGGGCATAGACTTCAGGCATTGCTCATCGAGTGTGTTGCGGTGTATATTCCTCTAGAGCCTTTTCCAGTTTCACTCTCCAATGTTCTTGCTTCCATTTTGATCAGGGGCTTCGTCATACACCTTTCATGGAGGGGACCACTGAGCTGGGCATGTATTAATTCAGCCATCAAACATTTGTTGATCCCTCTCAACCCTGTAATGTCCACATTTGGAAAAACCAGAAATGTCCCAATGTAAGACAGCTGGGGAGTGGTAAGCTTTGGCCTTTTGTGATGGGTAGTGGCTGTCATGTCACAATTAGAGGTGACAGATAGGATCTATACACATGTCCCATCAACACCAGAACATAGTATGAGGGGAATATTGATTGTAAGTAACCCTGTGAGTTTACACATGTGGAAATAGGTGTTGTGCTGAAGGGTGACCTTTCCCCTACTTGTGGCTTTGTTACATTTTATTGTAGTGACAGCTAAATGTTTTAATCAAGAGATCTCAGTCCACAGGCAGAATTGGCTTGTTTGCTTATTGCTGCTTGTTCCCTCTGAACCCAAAGGTGTTCTGTTGTCAGGGCCAGTAGGGAGTTGTTTGGTTCTCTAGCACTTGTTGCCTAGGAGTCCCCCTCCCAGCCCTGCAGCAGCAAATATCTTTACTAGTTTTGAGATTTAACCAAAACTGTAAAATTGGGCCAAGGTCGTCTAGGAAACATTTAGTATGAAAAATTATTCTACACAGTAGTGTTCTATCAGGGTAAGTTAATTTTCTCAAAAGATTAATGAACTGTCTTAAACACTCTTCAATAGCTGGGTATCAACTTTCCCCCTACTTTGAGCTAGGAGTAGCCCCACTTCCCTAACTGATTTGAGCGCAGGAAATGTTTCGGTTGTGCAGCCTACAAGGTTTTTCGTTTTTTTTTTTGTTTGTTTTTGGCTGCGTTGGGTCTTCATTGCTGTGCGCGGGCTTTCTCTAGTTGCGGCGAGTGGGGGCTACTCTTCGTTGTGGGGCGCGGGCTTCTCACTGCGGTGGCTTTTCTTGTTGCGGAGCACGGGCTCTAGGCACGTGGGCTTCAGTAGCGGCACGTGGGCTCAATAGTTGTGGCTCACGGGCTCTAGAGCACAGGCTCAGTAGTTGTGGCACACGGGCTTAGTTGCCCGTTGGCAAGTGGGATCTTCCCGGACCAGGGCTTGAACCCATGTCCTTTGCATTGGCAGGCGGATTCTTAACCACTGAGCCACCAGGGAAGCCCAAGGATTTTTTATTACTCCTTTAAGATTGTTAGTTTCGCTGCTTTGCTGTCTTAAATGTAAACCACAAGTCACAGAACCCATTCTTTACCTTGAATTTTCCTGTCAGAAAAGCAATTTATAACATGTAGTTGTTCAGCAGTGCTCCAGTAGCTGCTCTCATCTTGGAGGAGTTTCCAGTCTACACAAGGTGGATGGATCATTCCAGAAAGTAGAGTAGTTTGGGTCTTTCTCAATACCTCTCCCACCCCCCCCCACCCCCACCCCCCAAAAAGCTGTGATTGAACAACATTAGGCACTTCACATAAGGCAGGCACTATATGTAAGCCTGCTGATCCTTGGGACAATCCTGAGGATGGGCCCTGTTAACTACTCCCGTTCACAGATGAGGAATCACAAGTCTAATGACGATGTCTGTTGCTAAAAGTCTCTCAGGTTAGTTCTGGAGGTTGAGGTTCAGACCAGGCTGCTTTTGTTCTTAACCTGTAGGTCTGTCTCCGCCTTCCCTGCACAGCAGCAGGTCTGAAGTAGGTGGGGCCCAGACATGGTTTATTTGTTTATTCATTTTCTTAAGTTTATATGCCATAAAATTCATTCTGAAAAATGCATCACTGGCAGTCAAGATACAGAATATTTCCAATCCCCCAAATTGTTTTGTGCCTCTTTGTAGTCAGCCCCTCCTCCTATGCCCAGCTCTACACATGAGTGTTTAAAATAAGATCCCCAAGCAATTCCCTGTGCAGCCGGAGATGAGAGCCACCACTTTATGAGCTCTCTCCAGAGCAGCAATTATGTCATGTTTTTTGCTTGTGAGCCTTGGTGGGTAAGACGCAGAAGCAGGTGGCCACTGCTGTAAGGACAGATAGCACTGGAATGTTGGGCCTTGCTCCTGAGTGGTAGTTGCTTGGTGGCAGCCTGTTGCTGCAGCCTTGCTCTGGGGAGGAAGGAGGAAGCACGAACGTTATGCCACAGAGTACACTCATGCTGGGAGCCATGGAAATATGTTCCTGTTCTGTGTGCCTCTATATCTGTCCATATTGGGAGTTCTGCCTGAGGCTAGGGCATCTATTGCTGGGGAATCAAAGTAAACCGCTTCTTAGCTGGGATTGGCCATAGCTTGGATGCCCCATCCCCATGTCCCTTCATCCTATTCCCTACTTCCACCAGGGGACTGTTGAGTTAGTTACTGTGCCTACGGAGCAAGTAGATCATTGTGAAAGAATTGTGTGAAAATTGCAGAGTTCTCTAAGGGGAGGATTCTTTTTTCGGTGGGGAGGAGAGGTGCTCTGCCCATTCATGCATAATAATCACCTTATAAAATTCTGGGTCCTTCTGCTGTGAGATAGTCACATGGGTCACAAGTGTAAGCAGTGCCCGGCCAGAGCCTCGGGCATTCAGGTGGGCAACAGTGGTAGCTGAACATGTTTGCGTCCCAAATGTCTGTGTCTACAAGTGTTTGTAGTGCCCTGAGAGTAAGGAATGGCTCTGTGCCAACAGAAGAGGGCTCTTGCGATGTGCCTGAGGCATGACCCATAAAAGTGACAGCATGATGTGTCTGCAGTTTAGTTTAGTTTCCAAATGCTGGAATCCCAGGAAATAGCCTGAACTGCTTAAGGATCTCTCAGTGTGGGGCCTATTTTCTTTTTCTTTTTTTTTTTTTTTTGCGGTACGCGGGCCTCTCACTGTTGCGGCCTCTCCCGTTGCGGAGCACAGGCTCCGGACACGCAGGCTCAACAGCCATGGCTCACGGGCCCAGCCGCTCCGCGGCATGTGGGATCTTCCCAGACCGGGGCACGAACCTGTGTCCTCTGCATCGGCAGGCGGACTCTCAACCACTGCACCACCAGGGAAGCCCGGGCCTATTTTCTTTCTCTAGGCCTCGGGTGGAGTTGGATTGATTGCGTATTTTACTAGGGATAAATGATTTGGTGTTCTTTCTATTAAGCCGATTTTCTGGTTGTAGGAAGTAGATTGTTATAATTTTGGTTTAGTTCACAAGTGTTAGGGAAGCTGTAGAGAAGTACAGTTTCCTCCCTTTTTCAAGGGTGGAGTGAAGACAGGAATCATCAGTGTGACCACAAGCTTTTTACATTAAGAATGGAAGGAAAGGGACTTCCCTGGTGGTGCAGTGGTTAAGACTTCGCGCTTCCAATGCAGGGGGCGTGGGTTCAGTCCCTGGTCAGGGAACTAAGATCCCACATGCCGCCCAGCACAGTCAAAAAAAAGATGCAAGGGAAGCATTTTTTGATTCTTCTCTTGACAGCCATTCAAGTTAACCACAACCTTAGGCAAGATTCAGGCAAAAAGAAACCAAGTATTCCAGCAGTGCTTACAGTAAATATTTCCGTTTGTGGAATTTTACCCATGTTTGTGTGTTTTGCAGAGCCCACCAATAAACTACTGCTTAATAATGAAGTCCCAACTGGGTTGTGAGTCTTTGGGCCTGCGCTGTGCTCCATTGCCTGCATAGAACAGGCACACAGGAACCTTTATCACAGTTGTTAGCGGCTGCTTGACCTGGTGTCTGGCCGCCTGTTGTGTTGTGGCTCGTAGTGGTTCTCCCAGTTGGGGACATTGCTGGTTGTAACAACATCCTGTTATGCTTCACCTTCACCTCGAAGATGAGATTGCAAAAATGCCTGAGATTGGGAATGAGGACATGCAGTCATCACCTCTTCCTCTCTGCTGCTGGGAGCCCAGGGTGTTTGCTTTATGGGCTGGGCCCTTATATGCTGCTGTTTCCATTTTCGATTTCCAAGTGAACCAGTTGCTTTCTGCTTTTTTTTTTGTAAGTTTTTTTTTTTTTTTTGATGTGGACCATTTTTTTGAAGTATTGAATTTGTTACAATATTGCTTCTGTTTTGTTTTGGTGTTTTGGCTGCAAGGCATGTGGGATCTTAGCTTCCTGACCAGGGATCGAACCAGTACCCCCTGTATTGGAAGGCAAAGTCCTAACCACTGGACCACCAGGGACGTCCCTGCTTTCTGCCTCTTACATCCCCTGTAACCCCTGAGGGCCAGCCTCAGACAAAAGGAAATGAGGACTCTTCTAGTTGGAGCCTACATCTGTATTCCCTTTGTCAGCAAGTGGGGCATCTCCCACCAGACCTGAGCCCCTTACAAAGGTGGATCCAAAAGCAGATGAAATGTCAACAAATTCTGAAAGAGACCTCTTAATTATGCAAACTGAATGTTCCTTGTACTTGTCCAGTAAACAAAACAAAGGAAGGTGTGGGAGTGTGTCAGGCTTTGATGAGTAGAAGACTTGAGAAGCAACTGAAGCCACCCAAGGCGATTTACCAACTTTGTGAAGATAGGTCTGGAGACTCTAAATGCTTCTGTGTCTTGTTTGTGTATTGCTTGTTTGTGAAGATGAGGGAGTAACATATTCCACTTGATGTGTTCTTAGAGACAGAAAAGAGAAAAGCGCTCAGTAAATTTAGATCTGTGAAGGAACAGCTTGGGAAGACCTTGCAGTTTGTGTGGCTTGGTCAGCAGGAGGGTGGCAGGACTCCCTGGCCTGACATTTGAAGGTGCCATAATAGCAATGATGCCAGTCCTGGTTGCCATGTTGTGTCTTTTGTGAAGATTGTGAGACTGTAACTGAGGGCTGCTCCTGTTTCACAACTTGTGATTACCTATTTGTGGGAGGGGAAGGAACTTTTGTTTTCAATGGTTTGCTTGAAGCTGTGCTGACTGCTTTTTTCTTCTTTCTTTTTAGTTCGCAAAAAACACAAGCAGATATGACAAAATCCCAATAGAAGAAGGGCGTCAGGCTAAAGTGCCTGCCTAAGGTCACATGAGCAGGATCTGAACCAAGGTCTTACTGACTCTGAAGTCAGTCTTTCACCTGAGGGGTCACTCCCCATCAGAGACCACTCCCCCAGGAAGGGGAGGCAAAGGGGGTTATGTGCTTAGATAACCAGATTAGAGGGGCTTCTGTCAACACATCTCCTTTGTTAAGGGGATTTTCAGAGGATTGAGAGTAAGTTGGTTTGTCTCCCTTTAGGCCTCTGTATTTCCCAGACTCAAATTTAGAGCTCTGCCCTTGGGTTGAGTGCTGCTTCAGAAGCTCAGTGTGGTTTAGGAGATCAATACACTGCACATTGTGGTGCCACCTCAATGATCCACCCCCTACACTGATCCTCTTGGTTCCCTGTTCACTTTAGCAGCCATGTCATACTCTCTGCATTACTACTGTCTGAAGACACACTGGCTCGTCTGCAGGCATCCTGCCATCTCTCTCTGGGGTTGGGAGGCCTCTGTCCCAGGCTTTGGACTTTGCATGGCTGGTATCCATGGTTTGTTTCTGGCTTTATTCAAACGTTTATTGAGACCTTTCAGCCTGCCAAGCACTGACTTGATGCTGTCCATAGCAGTACGAACTTGAAGGGGAACAAACATGATCACAGTTCAGTGTATGCTGTGGTTGTAATTTCCAGTTGTTCATTACTGGTATATAGGAAAGCAGTTGACTTTTATGTATTAATTCTGTATCCTACAACCTTGCTGTAATTGCTTCTTAGTTCCAGGTGGTTTTTTTGGTTGATTCTCTGGGGTTCTTTATATAGACAGTCATGTAATCTGCCAATAAAGACAGTCTTATTTCTTCCCAATCTGTATTCTTTTCTTTTCCTTTTTTTAATGTATTAGTTAGGACTTCCAGCACGATGTTAGAGGAGTGGTGAGAAAGGACATCCTTGCCTTGGTCCAGATCTTAAGGAGAAAGTGTCTAGTTTCTCAGTATTAAGTAGATCCTGTGATTATGATAAGACAAAAACTGGCCACAAGAACTCCTGGGAAGGCCACCTATGGCACACTTGGTGTGGGAAGGGGATGGGCACTCAATGAAGGCTTCTTGAAGGAGAGTGGTTTGCCAGGATGGGGAACTGTGGAGAACAGGGTATTTCAGACAGGGAAGGCCTAGTGTATTCAAAGGAAGAAATCAGCTGTGTCAGAATGGTACATGTGTGAGCAACAACAAGCATCTTTTTGAGAAAGATGGGGAACCTGGCTAGAATCCTTGGACTCCTATCATGTGCCCAGTGCTCTGAGGTGCCAGGGACACATTATATGTAGATACCAGCATATGGCACCCCCAGGCTGCAGTAGGAGTTTGGATGTGGTGCAGCTTTCTTTAGCAAGCTGGTTCTCTGGAATGGGCAGGCTCTACCAAGGTTCAGCTTCAACTGTATGGCTTGTTCCCTGGGCCACTGTCCCTGTTCGTGGCACCTCCAATTGGTACCTGATTCGGAAATTCTAAGGAAGATGAAGTATTATGGTGTTGAGTGCTGAGGCAATGGGGGAAACAATCATAGTCGAAGAATGGTTTTATCTTTTCTCTTTTTGAAAGTAGATGTGTTAGTTCTTTGTTCTCTGAATGGGTCTGGGACAGCCTGCCCCACTATTCACTATCCTTGACTGCTTTGCCACTTCACCACACAGGGCCCAAACTCCAGGCCTCACCCCACACTGTCTGCATCCTGGGAATCTTGGATGTCAGCCAGACCCTAGAGCCCCAGGCTCCAAGGAGATCAGCATTTCTGTTCATTTTGGATTAGTCCTGGCATCCAGCCATCATTTACAACATTCTTCCCTGGGAACCCGGCAGAGACATCCCAAGAACTGGCTTGATGAACCTTTGGAACATGAGCCTGCCCTAGGTTGCTGGTTGCTGTGGTATGTTGAGAAGACTTTTCTGGAGAAAAGCAGTGGGAAAGAGGGAAATTCCACACCCAGAAATTAGCCCTGGAATTATAGCCAAGTTTCAGTTGTGTTCCGTGCTGGCGGCAGAATCATATTCCTCTTCCTGTCCCCTTGGCTTCTGGACTGGAGAGGAAACAAGTGGACCCAGAAAATCTCTGCATGAGATTGTTTTCCACCTAGTTGGTGGAGATCACGGACTCTCTGCCAGATGTGTATGTAGAGGCCAGCGTGTCTCTCTCTTCCACTGTGAACCGCATATCCAGACCTTTATTTTATCAGTTACAGCTGAAGAGATTAAGGGGAAGGAGAACCTTAGGCTTTGGTGTTTTCACTTATGTTTTACTCAACACAGATTTTGAGAAAATTGTTATGAATTACATTTGTGAAAACTCGCAGACTCCTGGTATGTCCTGGCATTGGCACCCCAGTTCTTGATTTGTGCAGTGGATCACAGTCTTGGCTTGAATGTTAAGAATAACCTCGGTAGCTTTGAAAATCCTATTACTTGGCCCTTACCCGGGACACTTTTCACTGGAATCTCTGTGAGTAGGGGCCCAGGCATCCCTTTTTTTTTTTTCTTTCGGGGTTTCTCAGATGCTGCCAACTGTACAGTTCTGTAAACCGTTGTTTAGCCAGATTTCACTCTTGAGTCAGTGCTGAGCGTTGAGAATCTGGAAGCTGCACAGTCTCGTGAGGAGAGACATAACACTGGGCAAGTCACAGACTCTTCTGGGCATGTTTGGCTTGAAGGCTTTTATTTAAATCTGGCTACTGGATTTTTCCTTTGCTAACTAACTTCATTGCAGAGCACCTTAGTCTGAGGACAGAGGGAATGGTGGTCTGGTTTATTATTAAAGCCTAATTAACTATTTTGACTGTATTTGGGCCCTGTTGAAATTTGGGATATGGGCCTCTGACTTAAGTGCTGAAGCTATTTCTGCTAGTCATTTGAGATGGAAAACTTCCTGAAATGAATTACCAGAAGCTTTGCCCTGAGGTAAAGAGGGGTGTGCCCTCACCAACTTCATACTGCCACTACTCAAAATAGCAAAAAGGTAGAAACAATCCAAATGTCCACTTGATGAATGGTTAAACAAAGTGTGGCATATCTATATAATGGAACAATATTCAGCTTCAAAAGGAAGGAAATTCTGACTTGTGCTTAACAGCATGGATGAACCTTAAAGACACTGCTAAGTGAAAGAAGCCAGAGACAAAAGGACAAATATTCTGTGATTCCACTTATATGAGATACCTAAAATAGTCGAATTTGTAGTGACAGAAAATAGAATAGTGGTTACCAGGAGTTGGGGGAGGGAGGGGAGTGGGAGTTCGTGTTTAATAGGGACAGAGTTTCTGTCTGGGAAGATGAAAAAGTTCTGGAGGTGGATGGTAGTGATGGTTGAACGACAGTGTGAATGTACTTCATGCTACGGAACTGTACACTTAAAAATGGTTAAAGTGGTAAACCTTAAGTATATTTTACCACAATTTAAAACAGTTTTTTTAATGGGTGTGCCTTACTTCTGGGTAGCTAGCTGGATATTGATCATATTCACCACAGACTAACAGGTTGTGTCTGCACAGGTCGCCTAAGGCTGTTGTTCTCTTCCATGGCAGGTTAACTTGTTAGCTGTTTTTCCTTTTGGTGAAATGGCATAATTGTCTCCTTGCCTGCTATCGAATTGCCAGCTGTTGCTTCCTCCTGCGCCTTCAACTGCTCCTCTCCCCTTTCTATGGGCTGCTTCTAATCTGGTGTCCTGGGGACGGAGATAAGCCTGCCTGCTCAGTGGTCTTGGGCTTTGTGGTAGATCCGGTGCCACCCTTCTGGGCTTTCAAGTGGCCAGAACCCCCATCCCCCCCGCACCCCCCCCCCCCGGCAAACAGCCACTCTGGTTGTTGGGTTTCACGGTTTTTTCAGCTTCAGTTTTTACATTGGCATCTGAGGTTAATCTTGTTTTGAGTTGAAGGTGAGTTTATTATTGATTGGCTTTTTCCATTTGGATGTCACTGTTTTGAGTGGTGCTTCCATTGGTCCCCTTGAGCTGTTGGCATTGATGGTAGATGGCTGTTTGAGGACGCCCGGGTGTGAACTGAGCATGGTGGTCTTGCATGAGTCAGCCCTTCCAAGGGTACTGAAATCCAAAAGGAGCACAGATGTGCTCTCCTTCCTTTGCTGGAATCCTCTAGGGCCCGAAATTGTGAAACACAAAACCTAGGATGCTTTCAGTTTGGGGTGTTTGGGATTTTCAAAGAAACATCTATAGATACTTTCCACGTGCTTACAGTGTTTTATTAGGTAAGCAGCTTTCTCCATAGCCTGTTGCTTAGTCCAAATAATGGCAAGGATTTTGGGGGCCACAGTTTCCAGCAGTAAAGAGGAGACCCTTGGGGTGTAGATAAGTCACCCGAGTCTGCAGTCACGGGTAGAGGGTCGTGAAGGCATCTCCCAGATTAAGGCACACTTTTGCCTTTGGCACATAGGAGCTGTGAAACTTCTGGGAATTCTGAGATAGAGAGAAGATCAGGGTAGGAAATGTGTAAGTACAGTGGCTTGTTATAACTAGGGTACTCTTTTTGGCCTGTTTTTCTAATTAAAGGTGGAGCATATTTGCGAAATGAAAAATCAGGCTTTGGTCAACTGAGAAGCTGTCATTCAGCAGGGCTTAAAATTGTGACATTTATTTAGGGAATCGGGTTTCCCTTGTGGCAGTGGTTAAGAATCCACCTGCCAATGTAGGGGACACGGGTTCGATCCCTGGCCTGGGAAGATCCCACATACCGCGGAGCAGCTAAGTCTGTGAGGCACAACTACTGAGCCTGCGCTCTAGAGCCCGCGTGCTGCAACTACTGAAGCCTGTTCACCTAGAGCCCGTGCTCCGCAACAAGAGAAGCCACCACAATGAGAAGCCCGCACACCGCAACGAAGAGTAGCCCCCACTCACCACAATTAGAGAAAGCCTGCGCACAGCAACAAAGACCCAATACAGCCAAAAGTAAAAACAAATAAATAAATATTTATTTTATATAAATATTTTTATATAAAAATATAAATCATTTTTATAAAAGGGAATCATTTTTTTTACTACCAGCAAAATAACTGGTGTACCAGAAGGTAAACCTAGGATTTGCTCTTGTTGTATCCTGCCTGAGGGGTGGAGTCAAGGATGACTTGTCTCTCAGACACGACTCTCTGCAGGAAAATACGCTTGTATTGTAAATGTGTAGGCAAAAAGTAAAACTGTAGTATGGAACTGGCTTAATGAATTCTTTTGTCTTATATGTAAATTCTCAGAGGTAAATAAATTCTGTCCTTTTTCATTATTGTTAAAGGTGAGAGTGTAAACATTCTGTCACTGAATGGAAGCTATGGGGTTTTTTTGTTTTGTTTTGTTTTGTTTTGTTTTTGCGGTATGCGGGCCTCTCACTGTTGTGGCCTCTCCCGTTGTGGAGCACAGGCTCCGGACGCGCAGGCTCAGCGGCCACGGCTCACGGGCCCAGCCGCTCCGCGGCATGTGGGATCTTCCTGGACCAGGGCACGAACCCGTGTCCCCTGCATCGGCAGGCGGACTCTCAACCACTGCGCCACCAGGGAAGCCCGAAGCTGTGGTTTTAAGTAAGCCACAAGCCCCTGTGTTCAAAATAGATACATATCTAGGGAACCATCTTTAGAGTAATTTACACATGAATGAGAGGTTTCAGTGGAGAAAATTTGTGAGCCAGGTGGACTGTTTTTCCTTTTCAATGCATAATATGGATGAAATGGGATGAGATCAGGAACCACAGTCTTGCTTTTGTGAAAGTCCCAAGGAGTAGGGACTTGGAAAAGCTCCAATTCTATGTGCCCCCATCCTTTCTTTTTTACATAGTACATCACATAATTTTAGTTGTTATTTTCATTCTTTGTTGTCTGGCTGTCCCTGTTCCCCCACCTCTGGGCCAGAATGTGAGCACATGAGGTCAAGTGTCTTTGTGCTGAATCCCAAGAGCCTGTAGTATTAAAAGATACACAGTAAGGTGTTTGTTAAGTAGCTGAATCAGAAATCCAAAGTTTTCACCTAAACCAGGAACACCTCAAACGACAGGGGTATACCCAGTCATCCCTAGGCCTCTGCCGCTTGGCCAGCCTGGACCAGTTGGTTTTAAGCTTGTTCTTAATCTCAACACCATCTCCTTATAGACCCACACAAGACAGATGCATGTTAGCACGTGTCTGTGAAGTGGGGCAGCAAAGGTAAGAAGCGGGGCAGGCCAGATAATGGTGAGAAGAGCAGTAGTTGGATCACAAGAGAAAAGTTAGCAAAAGGAGCAAGCTCAGCCCTTATCAGAACCCCATGATTTGGGGTTCTTCGGGGTCTAAAGTGCCAGCATGCATAGCTCTTTCCATCTAGGTCTTGCTGGGACCTTTACCTCTGTAATGCAGTAGACTTTTTTCTTTATAAAGAACACATTTTAAAACGTCTCAAATCAGGGACTTCCCTGGTGGTCCAGTGGTTAAGACTTCCAACACGGGGTGCGGGTTCAATCCCTGGTCGGGGAGCTAGGATCCCACATGCCTCGCGGCCGAAAAAGAAAAAAAAAAACCCACCAAAACATAAAACAGAAGCAATGGTGTAACAAATTCAGTAAAGACTTTAAAATTGGTCCATGTCAAAAAAAAAAAAAAAAAAAGGTCTCAAACGATACTTTGGGTTGAAATCAGATCTATAATAGACTATATCTCTTGTATTTACTCACTAGAGATAGTGAGCCTAACTTACTAGGGAACTTATATCTACTGGGGGTGAAAGCTTATGTTTTCATAAGTATGGGTCAGTATAAAAATTGAATAAATCAGAAATATGAAAACTGTGGACTTGGAGTTGGAAGGTGTGTGTGCTGCGAGCTCTGTTGCCTCTGGTTTCTGCCCAGGCTGGGGGCAGAGTATGGTGGGTCCTGGTCAGGAGGGTAGCCTGGCCAGGTTGGCTCTGTTTCCCTAGAGGGTCTTCCACAGGGCTGGTGTTCTGTGTTTGTGTTGAGTGAAATTTCCTTTTCTTCCCCGGGCCTGGAGCACATCTGTTTAAGTTGCGTTCTAGGTATACTTGCACCCATTTATTATTAAAGGGATTTGAGTTTGAACTGGATTTGATAACGGTTTTTCTTCCTAAGCACCCATGGTGCATTTCTGTACCTGAAAGTATAATGCATTTTGATGCCATTCCTATGGCAACCAGTGAACTCCAAGGGAACAGATTCTATTTTGTGCTCTAACATGGTAACAGGATTAGTGAAGGCACATTGAAAACACCATTATAAGTCTGCTGCAGTTTGAAGAGAATTTAAATGGTCCAGTACTAAATTTTCAACATTGACTCCGTTTGAGTACACTTCTGATAATCTGCATGGCACTCAACTTAGTCTGGTTTTAAATACCATTGTGGGGAGGGGGTGCTTGATGGGGGCTTATTTTTAATCCAAAGTGGGTCCTCAGTAAAATCTTCAGGGACTCCATTTTCTGGGTTTCAAAACCTTGTTCACAGGTCTCTATCATTGGGGTCTTTGGTTTCTGTTTTTTGGCTGCGTTTGGGTCTTCGTTGCTGCACGCAGGCTTTCTCTACTTGCGGCGAGAGGGGGGGTACTCTTCATTGCGGTGCGCGGGCTTCTCATTGCAGTGGCTTCTCTTGTTGCGGAGCACAGCCTGTAGGTGTGCAGGCTTCAGTAGTTGCAGCATGCGGGCTTCAGTAGTTGCGGTGTGCGGGCTCTAGGGCACGAGGGCTTCAGTAGTTGTGGCACATGGGCTTAGTTGCTCTGCGGCATGTGGGATCTTCCCCGACCAAGGATTGAACCTATGTACCCTGCGTTGGCAGGTGGATTCTCAGCCACTGCACCACCAGGGAACTCCCTATCATTGGGGATTCTTGTGTTCAGGTGTGTGACACTCTACCCCAACCAGAGCTTGGAGGTCAGGTGATTTTAACTTGTCTATCCTGCCTTTAAACCAAACTTCTCTAAGAGACAAAATAAAACAGAAATGTGAATTCCTTCCTCAGGAAGCTTTCCTTCACCTGAGCCTCTTGCTGAGGTGACGGTGGCACTCTGGGAGGTAGTGCCTTATGCCTTCCTGCCCGTCGGAGCAGGGTCTTGGCTGTGGGTGGTGGCCCCCATGGGGAGAGGGCAGTGCCCCCGAAAGCCACACCTTTCCCAGCTTCCATTCTCCTGGTTTCATCAGATTGAGCTATCCTGTTAGCCGTTTAGGGTTGGGGAAATGATGCCCACCTATTTTCTGATTTTAAGTTGATAAGAAGCCTAACTTCTGCTGGAGTAATTTGGAGGCATCTTGGTAAAGCATCTCAACCCTCACTGGCTCTGGGAACTAATATCTGAGCCTGGAAACGTGGGGGGCTGAGTTGGGGACGTGACGAGGTTGAATAGGGCAGCCAGAGGTGGAGGAGATGAGGCAATTCTGAGGTGGTTCTGTACTTTGGTTTCCCCCAGTTGTTACAGAGACTGTATAGCTCACATTGTTTGGCTTCTCATGTTCAGGCCTTGCCTGTTCCAGCTGCCTTGGCATGGTGGGGACCCAGGTGGTTGTTTTCCCCAGGCTGTGGAGGGCTGAGGACTCCGTGCCTGTTCTCTGACTTTTCTTTCTCCATAGCAGATGATACTGTTGCACATTCTCCTTTGCCATAGAAAGAGCTCATTCATGCCATTCATTGAGGGTGGACTCAGAGCTCTGCCTTCCTTCATCTGCCCGGGTCGGCACCCCCACCCTATTCTGAAGTCACCCTTATGTGCTGACTTCCTCACATTGGCCTAGTGCAGCACACGATCCTGGGTTGGGTAGCACTGGCTGCTGAGGCCAGAACAAGGGAAGTGCAAAATGGCTCAGTTCTCCTTAATGCTAGGGGGAGGCACCATCCAAGTTTGTGGAGGGCTCAGGGTAGTGTCAGTAGTCCTGGCTGAATTCTGCGTGTGCCTCACAAAACAGCCTCTGGGAAGCAGCTAAGTTTATAACTGGAACCTGTGTTCCAGTCCCCTTCTTCTAGTTATGAGGAACCCAGGGGCCCTGCAGTATCTTAGCCCATGCTCTGGAACCTTCTTTGGAAGTTATTTTCTCATCTTGTTTCTGTCTTTGGTGTGTTCGCCTTGATCCAAAACTCTCCTTCAATGTCTTGATGCTTTAAAAGCCTTTGTGTACCTCACATTAAACATTTCCTGGTTTCCGCTTCCTCCACTTTCACATCAACTATTCAGCTCTTGGAGGACAAACTTCTGTGGTTGGTTCCCCCCCCACCCCGCAAGTTGCCAACAGCCTCATTGAAAATCCCAGGAGCAGCTGTGGTGCCTGAGACCACGGGCCCCCACCTACCACTTCTAACCTGCCCTGTGGTTTCACCATCCAGGAGGCTGCTGATTCCCACGACTCTGCCTACTCCTCTGGCAGGGATTTCAATTTGGGCACTCTCCTCTCTGGACACACAGTGTCCCGAATGGTCTCACTCGGCCCTGTTACTCAGCTCAGGTGTTCTTCGCTCCTATACCTGGATCCAGGTTTGTCTTGTGGTGGCTCAGCAGTTACTCCTGGGCTCCCTTTTGGCCTCAACAACTGGGACTTGTCCTCTTAAATTATCTTTGGGTCTGACCCCATTTTCCACATGCCTCCCCCCGAGTTTGGTCTTGATTTGTTCCTGCGGTAGCCTCCATGATAAATTTGCTCTCCAACTGCTCAACAATGTTACCAGATTGTGTGATGCCTAACCCCTAAGTGGCATGACTTCAGCTAGTACTAGGACTAGCAATCCCCATGGGAGAAGGGCACATTTACCTTTTCAGTTTCCCACAGTCCTTCTGTCACTTTGAGGAAGAAGTCTCATCAGTTGCTAATCTCCCTTTGTATATACATTGAGTGCTGCTAAGAATCTTGGCCTAGAAGCCATGCCAACATTGTTTTCATTGTCCTTATTTTTACACTGACTTTCTCTTTATAGCAGTTGGTGCTGGTTTTTAAGTTAATGACTTTTTTCTTTTAATTTTGAAATTTTTCATAGCTACAAAAAGTAGATTCACCAATTAACATTTTGCCACACTTGTTTTATTTATCGATGCACAGGTTTGTTTTTTTTTCCCCTCAGTCCTTTGAAAGTATGTCGCAAATGTGGTATCTTACCTTGTGTACTTCAGCAAACATCTCTTTGAGAATAAAGGCATTTTCTTGAAAGCAGGGACTCCAACAGATATTTGTATACCCATGTTCATAGCAGTATATCATGATGGTGAAAAAGTGGAAGCAACCCAAGCGTCCGTGGAGGGATGAGTGAACAAATATGGTGTATCTATACGATGGAATGTTATTCAGCCGTGAAAAAGGAAGGAACTTCTGATACATGCTACACATGGATGAACCTTGAGGACATTTTGTTAAGTAAAAGAAGCCAGACACAAAAGGACAAATCCTGTGTGATTACACTTATATCAGGTACTTAAAGTAGTCAGATTCATAGAGACAGAAAGTAGAATGGTGGTTACTAGGGGCTGGAGGGAGGAGGAAATGGGGAGTTAGTGTTTAATGGGTATGGAGTTTCAGTATTGCAAGATGAAAGTAGTTCTGGAGCTGGACAGGGGTGATAGTTGCCCAACAGTGTGATTGTACTTAATGTCACTTAACTGTATGCTTAGAAAGGGTTAAAATGGTAAATTTCATATTATGTGTATTTTGCCACAGTAAAAGGATAAGTAATATAAAAGGTGTAAGTTTTTATTCTTTTTTTTTTAATGGCATTGTCCTATAAAACCACAATAAACGTAGTGGAAAATCAACAATAATTGCATCCCATATTAAGAATTCCCATGTTGTCTCCCAAAATGTCTGTCTCCCATTCAGACAGGTTCACACATTGCATGTGATATGTTAATGTTTTCTTTTAAATAAGTATATTTGTTTATAAATAGCAAGTTGGTGTAAAGCACAGGTGGATCTGTGTGTGATGAAGGTGGTGGGTGTGGACTGACTAGGGTCACACCAACCCTGAATGTGTAATGGTCTGGGTCCCTTTGGCACTGGAGCTGAGTTCCTAATATGTATGCCCCAGCCCTCCTAGCTTCTGCAGGAGGAACCTTCTACATCTTTACAGTAAGATCAGCCCTAATCTCTTGGGGCTCTTGAACATCATCAAAATGATGAGTTGCGGGCTTCCCTGGTGGTGCAGTGGTTGAGAGTTCGCCCGCCGATGCAGGGGACACAGGTTCGTGCCCCAGTCCGGGAGGATCCCACATGCTGCAGAGTGGCTGGGCCTGTGAGCCATGGCTGCTGAGCCTGCTCGTCCGGAGCCTGTGCTCCGCAATGGGAGAGGCCACAACAGTGAGTGGCCTGCGTACTGCCAAAAAAAAAACAAAAAAAAAAACAAAAAAAAATGATGAGTTGCAACTGGAACTGAGGAATTGAATTTTTAAATTTTATTGAATTCTAATTAAGATTTTAAAACGCATGCCCATTTAGTTTTGGAGAACATTGAAGTATGTTTGGAACATCTTGGGTATGTGAATCTACTTTTTCTTTTTTTTTTTTGGCCACGCCGTGTGGCATGTGGGATCTTAGTTCCCTGACCAGGGATCGAACCCATGCCCCCTGCAGTGGAAGTGCAGAGCCCTAACCACTGGCCCGCCAGGGAAGTCCGTGAATCTACTTTTTTAACTTTAAACTTTATAAAATCTACATACAGAGCAAATATTCTGAATGAAAAGTTAGTTCCTGAATTGAGATGTGCTGAAAGTGTGGAGTACGCACGGATTTTAGACATTTAGTATGAAAAAAAAAGTAAAATGTCTGTTTCTTATAGTGGTTACACATTGAAATGATATTTTGGGTATATTGGGTTCAGTGAAATATACTGTTAACTCACTTGACTGATCACATTTATTTCTATCAGGCACATGTAGATATAGTACAAGTGTGAAGGATCTCTTCCTCTGTGCAGCAGCCTGCATTGCCACCCTCCACCAGGTCCTCCTCTGACTTCCTTTTCTAGGCTCCTAAAGACTTTGGGCCCTGTTGTTTTTTGGTGAATTCTCAGCTGGATTCTCTTTCTCATTTCTGTCCTGTCCTAATAAGGCCTAGGGGCCTCTGAGCCCTTGACACTGGGCACACCTCTTGAAGCCTTTGCTTCTCCACTAAGTGTTAGACTGGTGGAGGGAAGGGGCCCAGATGAATCTCTCATCTGCGTAAGGCTTCTAGGGTGTGGGAGGAACGTGGCAACCCATCTACGTTACTGGTTACATGGGAGGAGAACACTTCTCTGCTCCTCTTCTGTGTAGCTCTTTGTCCCAGGTCCCAAGCAGCACAGAGAGATGGGAATCATTGGTGGGAGGACATTGAGACCCCAGAGAGGGTAGTGGGGGCACCAGCCCAGTTCAGCTCTGCTCTCTGCTGGGTGAGACACGCCGGGCATTGAGTCTAGAAGAACTCATAGAATGCCAGAGAGTTATGTGGAGAGGTAGGGAAGGGCCATGGACCTCAAGCTGCTTAGCATTGTGGGTCTCCAGCTTTCCCCGTGCACGCCTTGCAAACCAGTTAACTAAACCCAGTGAGTGCAGGTGGCGTTTTCACTGAGATGTGCGTGTGCACACATTTTCATTTTTTTATTCAGTCATTCTGTGCACTAGATCTTGGTTTGAAGCTTCATGTGTGATGAACGTTAGTTCCACATCCTTAAATGTTATTCCTGATTTTAATAAAAAAGTGGCAAGGAGTTCCAGGAAATGCTGCAGGTTCATTGGGAGTGTGATAGTCTGTGTACTGGGTCAGGGGTTTTGGTTTCTGATGGGCTGAGAGCTCCTCACCAGTGAGCAACTCTTATTTTCTTAAGTGGATGCTAAGGACAAGCTGACCTGACCATGTCTGCCAAGGAGTAAACTTGGGCTGTGCAGCAGAATATGAGTCTGTGAAATTCTGCTGCAGCTGAGGTCCCCTGGGGCACAGCACATAGGGCTGGCTTTGCCAGTGGCCACTGCCTGCGGCAAGGCCCAGCTGCCCAGAGCAGAGTGGCTGGAGGCTTGGGATGGGAGGATGGGGCACCCCACCCCCACCCCCCACCTTAGAGATCAAACATGCTTTGTGGTGTTTGACCTTTTCTCTTCAGCACCTGTATCCACTTTTCTGTCTGTGTCAGAGTTGGGGCACTTGACCTCTGTAGATCATTTACTTCAGTGGGAGTTAGGTGGAATTAATGGCAAGCAGAAACATTAATTTTCACAAAGAAACAGATCCCTGTCAAGTTCTTTGCTTCCCTAGCTGTTCTCATCTGAAATAGTGTGAGTTTTGTCCCTGATTGTCTTCTTTGCACTCTGAAAGTTGCTGAGATCTAGAGGAGGTTGGTTATTTAAATCCACACATCCATCTGAAACTGACATGGTTAGATCCTGAGGGCAAAAGTAAACATTGAATGTTTGCTGAGGGCAGAGACCTCCTTGCAGTGCGTGGAGGTGGCTTGCCCTTACCTGAGAGGAGAAGCACCTGTCTGGAAGTCAATGGTGTGTGGAAGCCAGGGCCACTTGGCTTGTTTCCCTGGGGCTGCTTGACTGTTAGAGCACCAGCCTTTGCTGTAACCTTGGCAGTGCATGTCTAGTTTAGACACTGTCAGCTCTCATTGTTATTTGGGTTCTGTACCTGATGAAAGGTGAGGCAAGGTAAGAGGAAAAGTCATCTTAGCTGGAGCCACCTCTTGAGAGTGCCTGATAATGACAGATGTATCCTTCTTCTTCTCAGATCTTTCTTTTAAAATTCAGCTTCACAGTGAAGGTCAGAGGGTAATATCATTAAAGAAGAGGTCACCCATAAGCCTTAGCTCTTCATCAAGGTAACTAGGCTCTCCTGCATCTCTAAACTCTGAGTCAGTGTGTGCCCTTGTCCTTGATAGATGTGTCTGTTCCTGGCTCCTTGGTGTGTCTCCATGTCTCCTCTTGGCCTTTGAGGGGCTGATTAGGCCTTCCCTCTCAGTGAGGAGTCTTGGTGGTCAAGGCTGAAGTGTCACTTGGATGTCAGGATAATGGTGTCTCTGGAAGCTCTTGTGTTAGCCATCTTCCTGGGCCCCTTTTTTCCCCAGTAAGTGTAGTCTTGAGTCTGCCTCTCAGCTACCATTCTGCTGCTTTGAAGAGAAGCTTAGAGACATGATGTGCTCTTGTGGGGATATCTCTCACCTTGTTAGCCTTGCATACTCATGGAGGTTGCTTCCCAGGGAATGAAATTGTAGGAAAGTTGGTTGGAATGTCACCATTCCCACTCATGGGTCTATTCATCAGTTTTATGTTGTTTCCACTTAAACATAGCAGGACTAACTGTGTGCCTGTGAGCTGGCATGTTCTGGAACATTTCAGCCACAGACAGTAAACTACCTCTCGCCCATGTGCTGCTACCCATCGGCTCTTGGAGGTTGTTCATCGTCTGCACTTCATTTACCTTCCTCTTTGCCTCCCAAATTCCCAAACAGCTTGACTTTGACCACTTGCTTGGAGGTCAGCACTAACATGTTTCCCTGGTGTTTGGCGTGCTAGAAAACACCATAGTTGTTTTTTTTGTACTAGTTTTAAATTTCATTCATGAGGACCATGAGCTTGGATTTTATCCTTTTGTTGGAAATGGGAGGGTTCCAGAGAACCAATGTGATGTCACTCTCAAAAGCTTTCTGATCTACACCCAGGCCACCCAAGACTGTACTTTGAGCCTTGTTTGGTTAATCCTAGTTTTTCACTCTTAGACATTTTCTTCACTTCAGTACTTTATCTTTAGCGAAGTGAACACCATCTCCCATTCTTGCTTCCTTGCAGATTCTTCTGTTCTCCATCGTTACCTATGCTTCCTTCCTACTGGGGAACTCTCATCTAGGCAGAGGAAGTGCCTGGCGTCACTGCCTGCCTTGGCTTTGCAATCTGCATGACTCTGTGGCTATATTGGAGTCCACCTCTCAAAGCAGGATTTTTCTACATGAAATAATAGCCTGTTTTGTTGGCATTTCATATTGTAGTGTCGGTTAATCTCAGTGTTGCATACACCAGAACAGCTCTTTTGGAAAACAAAATCACTTAAAAATAAAAGGTTTAAAAGTAATGGCAGACAGAGAAGTAGGAGTAATAACTTTACAAGAGGCAACCAGAAGAAAATGTCAGTCTTACCTTACCTATGAAGGGCACAACCTGAGACCTAGGTCAGTGGGAATGCAGAGTTTGAATTAATGGCACTGTATTTCTGTCAGTCTTCCAGCCTCTAACTTGGAGACTTGGCCAGGTCAAGCCTGCTTTGAGAAGCAGTGCCTGGAGGCCAGCTCACCAGGTAAAGAGGCAGACAGATCAAAAGATCACACTAACAGGTCAGTGGGGGCTTGTGAAAGGGGGCAGATGGTTAGTTGGTTGTTTTTTGTTGTTGTTGTTTTTAATTTATTTTTTCTTGGCTGTGTTGGGTCTTGTTGCTGCGCGCGGGCTTTCTCTAGTTGCGGCGAGCAGGGGCTACTCTTTGTTGCAGTGCACAGGCTTCTCATTGCGGTGGATTCTCTCGTTGTGGATCATGGGCTCTAGGCACGTGGGCTTCAGTAGTTGCGGCACACAGGCTCAGTAGGTGTGGCTCACGGGCTCTGGAGCACAGGCTCAGTAGTTGTGGCGCACGGGCTTAGTTGCTCTGCGGCATGTGGGATCTTCCCAGAGCAGGGGTCAAACCCGTGTCCCCTGCATTGTCAGGCAGATTCTCTACCACTGCGCCATCAGGGAAGCCTCAGTTCGTTGGTTTTTAAATGTAAATAGGTGTAGTGGTCCACAGACCCACCACCATATCCCACTTCATTTTATGGTTTCACGTACTCACCCACTTGTATATCTTTACCTAATTTCATCTGTATTGTGCATTTTGCTTTTCTAACATAGCATTTTGTCACCTACATTTCCCTCACCTTGACGCAAAGTCTAGAAATCTATGGAACGGGTTGCAAACTGAGGCCTGTGGGCCAGTCTGAATTTTATCGGCACATGGCCATAGCTATTTGTCTAAAGATTGTTAGCAGGCTGCGTTCATGATATGGCAACGGTAGAATGAGGAATTGTAAAGACTGTATGTCTTGCACAGCTGAGTATATTTACTGTCTGGCGCTTTGTAGGAAAAATTAGCCTCCCCCTGCTGTTTTAGTAGTTTTGATCTTCTCCATATCAAAGTTTTGCTTTCTTTTTAACCGCATGCCCATCTCAGGAACATTTTAAATTCACACATTGTCTGCCCAGATTTAACCATCAACACCATGATGTAAGCCGTGTGTCACGGTGGAACCTTTTACTGTACCTCCAGCTGCTGGCAACTTTCATAGGGAAAAGATGGTGCAAAACTTTCACTGCCCCTAATTTAATGTGCCTGCTGATTGGTTTCTAAAGCAAAGGGACTGGAATTCTCATTGACGGGGCGGGGTTTGTGGCCTGCTGGGGTCTGGCTCCTGGTCTTCCTGGTTGCAAGGTCCTTGTGGGCCTGGTTCCCTCCAGTGGGGGACAGAGAGCTAGAGTGTGTCTACACACCCTTAGCAGGAAGGCTAGCTCATCTCCGCTTTGGGTCGCCTGGTTCAAGGCAGCTGCCAGCTTGAGTCTGAGGTGATGGGGCCCTGCTTGGCAAGTCCATGGGGCAGGGGGACGGGGCATGTACAAGCTGCATGAAGGAGGATTAAGGCTTCTAAGAGCTGCCTCAGCACACAGCCACTGGCCAGACTCCAGACACGTCAGTCTGGCTGATGACACGAGCACTGTTCTTAGCAGCCGCCTGAGCCGGTCAGATGGAAAAGTAATCCTGTTTGTGCTTCCCTTCTGACACAGATCACACTGTGGAACGGGCCTTCACTGTGAATGGGGGAAGTAGCTTCTGCTCTGAGACCAGGAGGAAAACATACCTTCTGATATTAGTGTTCCATAGTCAGTGTAACTAACATTTCAAGGAAGATGTTCCTAGCACAGGATAAGATTTACTGCAGATTGACTAGTATTGAGAAATTGCCAGGTTTTTACCAAAGTCAGGGTCCCCCATCCCCTTCTCTGTCTGTGGTTAGACTCTTTCTCTTGCCTCCCAAGTGATTCTTTATAAGAGAACCTTGCAGTGATGGGGAAGGGTCTTCCTTTGTCTGAAGGGTGAATGCTACTGTGAACTTGTAATTTCTTGAGAGACTGGGGTCAGCTGGCATTGGCCAGCATTTTTCTTGACATGAAACAAATTCAAGCCATAGCCACTCTGACCATTTACTGCTTGGGAAGCATAAATAATTTGCTCTTTACTCCTTGACCACCTCCCCTCCATGGCATCAGCAGGGAAGTGTACCGCTGATTTCACCCATGATGTGGGCCAATTCACAGATAGCCAGGTGCTGCGAGAGTTATCTTGACTTTGATTTGTTTGCGGGGGTGAAATTCTTCGGAACTTGCTTGAGGGTCATGTGACATTCAGCTGCTTCTGCAGAAAGGGAAAGTCTGTTGATTAATACATGCCAGGACATGGATGTGGGGTGCCCTCAGCCAAACAACAGACCCTCTGGGCCCAGCAGTTGGCTAGGCCTTTGCCCCTGGGCTTGGTGAGCAGAGGCAGCTGTGGAGCAGAGCACTCAAGAGACAGACAGCCCTAGGTGACCTTCTGCTGACCAGACCACCACCCACTCTGTTTCTTTGTTGCCAGGAGGATGAAGATGAAGGTGATGAGGCCACCACCTCCCATGTAGGCTTGCTGTGAGGATTAAATAAGTGTTCAGTACAGCACGTCAGCCCAGGAAGCAGCAGTTACCTACTGGCGAGCTTATCTAGGCCCTAGCAGAGATGTGTGTGTTGGTAGCTCGCATAAAGCTCTGCTGAGTATGGTCACTGTATTTCATGGGAGAGTTCATGAAGCTTTCCAGTTAATCTGCACTGTTCCTGCCTTCCCTTGCATCTTGCTCCCGGCGTGCTGTATCACTTTAGGATGGAGGTGAGTGAATGGACAGGACAGAATCAAGGTGGGGTCACTGGGCTTCGTGGGCCCTCTGGGACACCAGGAGTTAAGGTGGAACTACAAGTACAGAGTGTAACTGTCAGCCTCTCACAATGGACAGAACTGGAACTGAATCTCCAGGAATCAGCCTTTCTCTTTTCCTCTGTTGCTTGCTTTCAGAAGCCTAGACCCAAGCCTACCCCATGTCTGTCTCGCCTCCTAATCTCCAGGAAAGAAAGTGTTTCTGTTGAAATTTGAAAAACATTGCAATTGTGTTGGCTGCTAAATACTATCTGTCCTTAGATGAGTTGGAATGATAGCAAACAATATCCTTGAAAGCAGGAGTGCTTAATCAGGGGTCTATAAACATAGGAAAAGAACTGACATTTTTATTTTCATTAGCGCACCCAGAGGTTCCCAAACTTTCTTGGTTCACAGCATCATTAGCATCTCAATTTTTTCATCATGATCTTAGGCCAAAGGAAATACCTAACAATTTTGTTTATTAGGTAGTTAGATACAAACAACTGAATAAATACTAATGTCCCAACAATGGTATAGCTGTTTTGGAGGGGAGGGCACATAAATTGAAGGGAAAAATATGATATTCTTGGATTACTACAGCCAGTTCCTTATGGAATGTGTGTGCCTGTTGGGTACCGCACAACTCCTCAAACCTTAGAACCAGAACCTTAGACACCTGCCATCCACATTTCCTATCCCACGTTAGTTTTTACATGGTACAGTTGTCCCTTGGTATCAGTGGGGGATTCATTCTAGGACACACATAACAGACACACACTGCTAGGCACCCAAATCCGCAGGTTCTCAAGTCCCTTATATTGCAGCAACATGGATGGACCTAGAGATTTATATTAAGTGAAGTCAGTCAGACAGAGAAAGACACATGTTGCTTATATGTGGAATCTAAAAAAATGATACAAATGAACTTACAAAACAGAAAGAGTCACAGGTGTAGAAAACAAACTTACGGTTACCAGTGGCGAAAGGGGAGGGGAGGGATAAATTGGGAGATTGGGATGGACATATACACACTACTATGTATAATATAGATAGCTAATAAGGACCTACTGTATAGCACAGGGAATTCTACTCAGTACTCTGTAATGGCCTATATGGGAAAAGAATCTTAAAAAGAGTGGATGTATGTATACGTATAACTGATTCACTTTGCTGTACAGCAGAAACTAACACAACATTGTAAATCAGCTATACTCCAGTAAAAAAAATTTTTTTTAAATGGCATAGTGTTTGCATGTCCTCTGTCCTGTACTTTAAATCATCTCTAGGTTACTTATACCTAATACAATGTAAGCACTATATAAATAATTGTAAACACTGTGTAAACTCTTTGTAAATAGTTGCCAGTGCACAGCAAATTCAAGTTTTGCTTTTTGGAACTTTCTAGAATGTTTCCCCGCAAATATTTTTGATCTGCTGTTGGTTGAATCTGCAGACACCAAGGGCCAACTATTTGCTTTTTATCACAGCAACCTAAATTCAGGCTTTGTAAGATATGATACTGTCGAAAGGAATATGGTGCAGTCTAACATTATGAATTACCTTGTGCTGCTGGTTCCCACAGTGCCTCTCTGAGTTACTGTAACACCCTGTGGTCCTTCAACACTCAGTTTGGGAACCAGGACACTGACCATCTAATGTCTCTTCGTCTTTTTCTTCTTATTCCTGTAAAC
The DNA here is from genome assembly GCF_963455315.2 of Globicephala melas. Taxonomy (NCBI): domain Eukaryota; kingdom Metazoa; phylum Chordata; class Mammalia; order Artiodactyla; family Delphinidae; genus Globicephala; species Globicephala melas. The sequence goes on along the minus strand of NC_083316.1, from coordinate 157,624,174 downwards.
TGGGAATATGTTGTAAGATACCTGTTGGGAGTAGATCCAGAAATTAGACACACAGTTGGGTCATGCAGCCTTCTTTGGGTTGGAAACAATAGGTGAAATTCTCTTCCTGTCCCTTGACGTTCAACTATCTCAACACAGTACCTGCTGGCTCCCACCTCGACCACAGATCAGTGTGAAAACAGAGAGGGAAAAGCATATTTGGATCTTTCAGATGTAAAACTTTTGAAGATGGTATACTTTGTCGTGAGAATCCAATTAATTCCTCCATATCTGCAGATAGATTTATAAGTTTGAGTTTTCAGCCTCCTTTCCCCATTGAGCCATGGTGCTGAGAGCCATTCATTTCCTGTAGGACTGAGAGCACACAGAGAGCACCCTGCGTGCACCCTCATTGATTAACTCTGTCCCCACGCATCCCATCTTTTGCACCTGTAAACAGCGTGCTGCTGTGTGCAGGTATAGTTGAGGATGAACTTACTATTCCCTACCCCACAGTCTGGGACTTGTGAAGAACAAAAGCCCAACATGGTCACATGGCCCTTGCACTGTCCCATCCTGCCTGTCCTCCTTTAAGCTCTTCATATGCACTGGTATCTCTCCTGCTTACAGACCTGTGCCTGTGTTATTGCATCAGTTGTGCCTTCCCCTGTCCATCACAAGCCTTGTCCCTCTCTACCTTACCCACCACAGGAGTGCACACCCTCTCTGTCCATGGCCACAGCAACCCTGCCATTCTTTTTCACAATACTCACCCAGGTATTGCTTAATCACTCAAAGAACATCATGTCGACTGCAGAGTCCCTAAGCCTGGCATGTAGCTCTGATGAGATGCATTGGCTGAGCAATTTTCCGTGTGAGACTGTGAGCTGATTTCCTTTTCCAGAGCTTTGAAATTGAGCTGGAAGCCCCAGGGTGACAATCGTGTGTGGTCACTGTAGCCCCTGAGTTGTTCACTGAGTACTTGCTGTGTACTGAAAGGACAAGAGAAAAGTAAAGATGGCCCTGCCCTTGGGCTCCCAGGTGTGTGTGTGTGGGGCTGACCATCAGAGTCACTAGACAGAGATCAGGGAAGCACCAGGTACAGCAAATGAAAGGCATGAAGGTGACAGAGAAGGTGCCCATTGTGGCCACCATGTTGTTCGGAGTGTTGATGTCAGGGGCTGGGACAGTGCAGGGTAGAGGCGACCACTGTGGGAAGAATTTACCCAAGGTGTCAACCCAGTTGGATCTGTGCCTTAGAAGAGTCGTCCTGTGTGGCTTTCACATAGCGCTGCTCACCAGTGCCTCTCTTTCTTGGCCCACAACAGACTAGAGATTCTGGTGTTTTGCTGCAATATGCATGAATGGCTTCTTAAAGTTTCCCAAGGAGTTTACTTGCCCACAGTCCTGGGAGGGCTGAGCTGCAAGCTACAGACTGTCTGGGTGTGGTTTCTTGAGGTGCGAGTCCTGCCTGGGCCCCAAGTGGGTACAGAACAGAAGTCCAAAGCATCCCATGATTATCCCCATGGCTCAGTTTTCGTATTTCATGATCCCTCACATCGGGGCCATGGGTGTCACCTGTCATTGGTTGTCCTCAGAGCATCGTAAGACAAACTGATATATTTATGGATCCCATCTCATCTGTCAAAACCACGTTATCATGCCTTCTCATTTGAGCTGGCAACCTCCAGCAATTTTTTTCCTTATAAATTGACCTCAGTTGTTACAAGTATGTGGGTCTTGTGCTTAGTTTTTCATGTTACTTAAGATGGGCCAGCCCATCCTGGATGTTTGCATTGGACGCTCCTGGGGGTGCATGTTCAGCTCACAAATGGGGATTTCTCAAAGCTCAACTGAAACTTCCCAGGAATCATGTCAAATTATGGGCCACAGCAGCCCATAATAGAAGTGGCCTATCTTTCCACTTCCTGGGTAAGTTACTTCTCTGTGCCCTGGTTTCCTTATCTTTAAAGTGAGGATGAGGCTAGAAGCAATCTCAGAGTTGTGAGGATTTAAATGTCACTGTCAGATGTGAGCTGGCAGGCTAAAAAGGGTGTTTTAGCCTCTGTGGTAGAGGTAGTGATTTAAAGCAGAGATAAGACAAAGTTAAAGGGTCAGACTTTCTGTAGAAAAAGGTCTGTTCATTTTCTGAGCAGAAAATTCAGCTTCCTTGGCTCAAGGGCCCATGTGGGCCTGGCTTGAAGGTGAAGGAAAGTGATTGTGTCCAGAGTCCTCCATCCTTTGGCTTTGCTGAGAGTCCATTTGGAGAGAGAACAGGCACAGCCCAGCCCGGAAGCTCCAGAAGTCATTTACCTTGATTTCAGCTTGCCTCGGGGACACTGCTTGAAGGGTTCCAGAATGTCATTACTTAATAGGAAGTTTATGGGGCTGCTTCCTCCTGGTGGGATGGGCTTGTCTCGCTCCCCTCCCTCCCCCCAGCAACCTGCGTCCTTGTGGCTGACAGAGCTCCACTGTCCTAGGGCCAGAGCGTCTCCTTCAGGGTGGGGCTGCTCCTGTCCTTTGTGTGCCATAGCTCACCTGGCACATGCTTGGCTGTGTAATTCCTGAGCTGCTTTCTAGGAGACCTCTAGTAGTGGAAACCAAACTGCACATCATTCTTGATCCTCACTTAATGAGATCCTCACTTAATGCCACCCTCCCTCCCATGCTTGCTTCTCCAGCACATCCAAGACTCCCTTCCTGATGGAGCCAGAGTTACATTCATCCCCTTTTGCTCCTTTGGACATGTTGATCCTGCTGCATGAAAACCCCTCTCCCAAACGACTCCAGGTGTCCTTAAACCCCAGTGACATATTTCCTTCTCTGTGGTGCTGCCCCTCTGTCAATACTTGTGTCCAAGCACTCAGCATATCCTGTATCTTTCTGTATCTGATTTGTGGCCACCGTCTCCCCCTTCTGTCTTACTAGCCCCAAACCCCAGTTTCTGTTGTTGCCCAATAAATTATCGTCCCCATCCACTTACCTATGGAGGGTTTGCGAGGGAGAGCTCCAAAGTCTCTGCCATCTTGTGGATGCCTCTCCGTCCTCCCTCCTTCCAGCAGTTTTCTACAAATTCTTCTAGCCCACTGGCTTCCCCACGTGGAATCTGCAGTAAGTCTTGGCTGGCTGTCCTCTGGAGAGGGTCACAAGAGTGAAGCCACAGGCCAGGCTGCCCTCACCACTCCCACTTTATCCTTGTCCTTCCCTGTCTTGATACTTGCATCCTTATCTGTGGGGGTTTTTTTCTTTTTTTTTTAAATGAGTTTACTGTTTTGTTTATAGTACCTTTATTTTGAAAGGAAGCTAAATCAGGAGCCACACATGGATATCAGTAAAATTAAAAACCACGAGAACAGGGCTTCCTGGGTGGCGCAGTGGTTGAGAGTCCGCCTGCCGATGCAGGGGACACGGGTTCGTGCCCCGGTCCGGGAGGATCCCACATGCCGCGGAGTGTCTGGGCCCGTGAGCCATGGCCACTGGGCCTGCGTGTCTGGAGCCTGTGCTCCGCAGCGGGAGAGGCCACAACAGTGAGAGGCCCGCGTACCGCAAAAAAAAAAAAAAAAACAAAACCACGAGAACAAAACAGTGATGTTAAATTCCATCTAAATAATAGTATCGTCTGCTGACACCTCTGAGCACAACCTTTCACACTGGCACAAACAGGGACTTTCCTTGTCAATGCTGGAAGGAGAATAAAAGGAAATGAAAAGAGGGGAGTAAGTAATTAAATGCCATCTACCTAAAGGCAGTCTGTGCTTCCCTGGTGGCTTCAGGGACATGGTTCTGTGAACCCTCCTATGGCCCCACCTGAGCCCTAGCATGTCACTCTGCAGGTAGCTATAGACACTGCTTCTCTGAGATTGAGGTCCCACTCTTTATCAACTAAACCTCATAACTTGGAGAAATCTTTTCTCTTTTCCTTGCCCAGTCACTTTAGGAATGAAGGCATGCTTTTTGTCTGCAAAGCTCCATGCACAGCCAAACGCAGCTTCCAGGTACTGCCTCCTTCTGTCGCCTCCTTAGGCTACCCTCACATCCTGCCTTAGGTCAGCAGTGACATGCTCTCAGCCAGATTCCTCCCTTCCTCCCACATTACACTCAGTGTCGAGTGATTCAGCCTAGCCCCTTGTTCTCTCTTCCCTCTGTTCTCTTCTCTGAGCAAGCCCTTTCTGATGATTCTACACCTTATCCCAGCCTTTGGATGCTCCCTCTCCCTGGATCTGTATGTGGCCTCATCCTGCTTTCTTTGGGGTATGTTTACTCAAATCAGGGCTCCAGGATCCACCCTGTCCTTTCCAAGCTCCCAGCCAGGTGCACTTCATGTACCTCCCTTCCACCAGTAGCACCTCCATCCCCTCTGTCCCACCTTGATTCATTGCATGACACTTCTTCCCAGGACCACATGGTGCTTAGTTCTGGCCATACTTGTACCAGAAGTACCCCTGATGGGAAAAGGAAAGTGCCTTGTATCCCCAGAGCCTGAAGCAGGCCTATCCAGTCATGTCTGCCTTTGGAAACTATTGTAGTCCACAGTGCTCCTTCGAGGTTGTTGTGCTATTGCAAAGTTTCATCAACCCATCATCAAATTAAGTTGCTTCGGGAAATGTCCCTTCGTGGTCCTGAACTCCTAGCACACTGCTCTCTTGGCTTCAGGGATGCTTTCACAGGCTGCTGGCCAGCCAGTCTCCACCTCCAGTCCCCATCACATTCTTATGCCAGATGCCCATTTGGTTTTAGCTTTGGGTGTCCCTTCCCCATCTCTAGCACCGTGTGTGCAAGAGAGGTACCAGGGATCGGCTTTGCACCTACAAACCCTCCTTCCTGTAAGTGTTCTTCCTGGGCTGGTGTTCTCCGTGTAGAAACTTAGAAGTTGTCATAGGAGCTGTCCCTTCCGTCTTGGGTCTTGGGAGTTACCTGGGAGGGCGTAAACTCTAAATTCTTGCTGGCATCTTGAAAGCAGTTGGACATCATTAAATAGTTAAGTTTAGCATCAGATGGAAGACCACATCTAGACACCTAACTCACACTGCTGTAACACGCCCTTCCTCCAGCACTGGACAATTGCTAAGATCCAGAGTCTTTTGCATGCAGTGGCCATGGGCTGCTCCTGCACAGGTTCCCGCCCTGCGGCAGCGTTTTCCTTGGGGCAGCACTCTCTTCATGTGTGTTCTCTGGCCATTTGATAGCTAGACCTGTAATCAACCAGAGCACCCTGGAAGGAAAGCGATCTCCTTGGCCATGTCAGTTTTGTCAGGCCTCGGGCCAAGGGGTCCAGCTCTCCACAGCCCCCCATGATGAACTCACCACTGAGTTGCTTTTACATAGCAAGTTCTCCCTTGTGCTTTAAAATTCGGTAATTTGCTGGAACTGCATTTACAGAAACCACTGTGAGAACCTTGTTTCAAATTACACTTGGACTGAATTATAAAGTAATTCATCAGCAACTAGAGTGCCTAGTATGTGCTAAGTGTGTTCCAGAAAGAAAGCTGTGACAGAGACAGCCAGCTTGCTGTGTTTTTTCTTGTGCCCTCTGCCTACCAGCTCCTGTGGTCCTAAAAATCTTCCCTCTTTTCCTAAGCCCTTGCCTGACTTCGTCAGCCACAGAGGTTTTCTTACCCTCACTGAACTCCTAGGTTTATTACTGGAGTTGCTCATTACATGCAGGCAGCTCCTAGCTTATTTTCAGCCTTTCTTCCTGCAGGGACTGATCATTCCTTTTTCTTGCCCTCAGAAAGGTGTCGGAAAAATAGTGCACAAAAAGTGCAGATGATCAGTACTTTTGAGCAGATGTTTCTTCTCATTAATAGAGTGAAGAAACTCGACATTCTGAGTAAGGGGTGAGTTAGTGCAGGGGTCCCCAACCCCCAGCATCAGTCCGCGGGCTGTTAGGAACCGGGTTGCACAGCAAGAGGTGAGCGGCGGGCCAGCAAGTGAAGCTTCATCTGTTTCTCCCCATCTCTCACATTACCACCTGAACCATATCCCCAGCCCCCACCCCCACCCCGCCTTCCGTGGAAAAATTGTCTTCCACGAAACCAGTCCCTGGTGCCAAAAAGGTTGGGGACCACTGGGTTAGTGTGTTTCTGAGGGACAGTTTGACATTAAAAACATGAACCCACTGCCCTGTGGTTGTCCTGTTAGAATAACTGGACAGGTGCACAAAGTCGCCCTTGCAGTGATGCTCATGGTGTGTCTTGAAGCAGGTGTTGTTGAGGGCAGTGCACAGGACAGAGTGCTAATAAGGCACTGATGGAGGGGGGACGCTCATGTGCCACCCCCAAGCCCCTAGCGGATCACAGGAGGTGCCCCTCTACACCTTTATAAATAAGCTTTGAAAAGCTGGTTAATAGAACAGTAGGTCAAGTATGGATTCATTTTTATATTACCACAGTTACCTTGTGGTATTTCTGTAATCAGCAAACATATTATTTAAGTTACCAAGAAAACGTTCTTCATAAGCGTGAGCACTCAGCAGTGGACTGCGTGGGCTAGTCAGGAGTGGGCAGCCTGGCCTTCCTGCTCCGTCCTGCCTGGCCCCCACTCACCAAGTGGAATTACTCACTTGGCTAGATGCTTCATGAACCACAAATACAAATAAGAATTTTAATGAAAACGACATGATTTGGGGCTTGCAAATCATCCTCTCTCATACACAGTGTCCCGTGAAAGCTCTCAGATGTGAAAACTTGGTTTGTCGCATATTGTACCCACTTCCCTGTGAACTCCATAGCTCCCACAGACCCTTCCAGCTCCTGGTTGACTCTAGACTCCATGTCCCAGCCCTCGGAGTTGGTACCTGATCTCTCTTCCCTACTGGATGATGAATCTTTGAGGAGCACACTCACTGGGGCCCTTTTAGTCAGTGCATGGAGTGTCTCCCCAGCCAACCTGATCAGTCTTCACCAGAGGAGCTCAGCCTTTGGAGGCCACAGCCCTGGGGGATGTGTCATTGTGAGTGGCACCCATCTGCTGCCTGGTCTCTGATGGTAGCTTTTCTCTTCCCTTGTAGAGTGCCCAGTGAAGAATGTGATGGGATCAGTAGCATGTCTGCGGAGAGCGGCCCTGGGACGAGATTGAGAAATCTGCCAGTAATGGGGGATGGACTAGAAACTACCCAAATGTCTACAACGCAGGCCCAGGCCCAACCCCAGCAAGCCAACACAGCCAGCACCAACCCCCCTCCCCCGGAGACTTCCAACCCCAACAAGCCCAAGAGGCAGACCAACCAACTGCAATATCTGCTCAAAGTGGTGCTCAAGACACTATGGAAACACCAGTTTGCGTGGCCTTTCCAGCAGCCTGTGGATGCCGTCAAGCTAAACCTCCCTGTGAGTAACTTGGGCAGGGTCCGGGGCTGCCGTCCTCAGGTCTCCTCCTGTGTTGCTCCTGGTGAGGGTGGACTTACGGGAGGGTGGAGATGCCTTTGGAGTCATTGTGAAAAGCGCGAGGTCCAGCTCTGAACTCCAGCACGCACGAGGCCCTTGACTGAGTGGTTTCAGCAGTCCTGATGAATGGAAGTGGGGAAGGAGAGAAAACGTGCTCATTGGCCTAAATAATAACTGGTTTCTTTGATACTAGCATTCTGGGAAATATTCTGTAGAGATGTTGAAACGGGTAGAGGGCTGCTTGCAGCTTGCCTTTCAATTCCATGGGGAGCTAAAGTGGGGTCACTTGGTGGTCCGGGCCCTCCCTCCTCAGATGTGGTCAGCTCGCTTGGCCCAGTAGGTTCAGCAGACGTGGTTGGTCAGATTGTGAGAGGGACTGGCTTGCTGCAGTACCTCTTCTGGTACTGGTGCTGTCATCATCACCCAGAGCACAGGGCAGGGAAAGGTAGTAGAATAACTCCCAGGGAGCCAAGTACATGGAGGTGGCCTGGATGGAGAGAGGGAGTATGGGTGCAGCTTTGCCTCTGGCTGCCTCTGCACACCCCCTCACACCTGCCCGCCTTGTTGTGGCCATGCTGCACTTGCCTTTGTTCTTTTGTACCCCTGTTCCTCTCCTTTTTCCTTTGAGAGCTTTCCATTTGCCCACATTCCTAGCAAATGTTTCTGGAAACTCAGCTTGTACCTTTAACTGAACCTCGGGAGCAAACAGGATAAATGTGTTAATTTTTTTCCTTTCTTCAAAGCATCAAGGACTAATTGTCTTTAAATTGCCCTCTGCTGTTTGCCAAATCCCACACACTGACCTGGGCGAGGGAATTGGAATCAGATGATTGTTACAGTTGACCCAGACGTGGTTTTACGAGTTAGAGCTGCATGGGTATAGGATCCTCAGCCTCTGCCAGGCGTCCGGTTTCAAGAAGGAGGGACACACCAGTGTGACCTTCTCCTTGCTTGAAAGTTGCTATGTCTGTAACAGCTGGCCGGTACTCTCTGTCCATTGAATACCCATCATATGCACTCAGGGGAAGAGAGTCAGGAGGGGGAGCTGCAGGTCTGGGTCACGAACCAACTGAGGAAAGGGTATGGGAACAAAAGAAGGGTCCTCACCAAATCTGCACTTCAGAGGTCACTCTCATCATTGACCACAATCAGGAGTAGAGGCAGCGAGCCCGTCTCTGTGGGGAGTCTCTTGGGAGAGCTTGCTGTACCAGTTTCTAGCTGGGCTAATGGGCTGGGCCCTGCAGGGTCCACAGGTGAGGTGACCTTCCCAGAGCAAATGCAAAGAATGGGGAGAGAAGGAGCTGGGGGTTGGAATCCAAGGGGGGCCCACAGCTCTTATAGCACTGGAGGGAGGCGGGAGGCCAGGAGAATCAACCGCAGAGAGCAGACCCCCAAGTTTCTACGTCAGAGACTACAGGGAGGTCAAACAGATGAGGATTCCGACCTGACCCTACTGTTGGCCTTTAGGAGGGCATTGGTGACCTTAGGAAGATGTGACGCAGAAGTAGAAACCAGATTCGCGACGGTGTGAATAAGAAGGTGAGGATGTGAAGCCATCATTTCAAGAAACTTGGCTTTGAAGGGAAAGCGCGGCAGGGCCAGATGGAGGAGGGGTTGGTTTGTTACAGGAAGATGCAGAGGGTGCAGAGGCAAGGAGAGCTGAGAGGGTGAAAACTAAGGGGAACTGGGGGGCTTGAGATCCTGAGAAGGCAGCATCCCAGCCAGTAGGACAGACACGGGTGGGTAGTCTGTTAGGCCAAGGGGTTTGGGAGTTTGAGGTCATTCTCTGAAGTGGAGGCCAGGCTCCCCAGGGGCCACAGTGTGACTAGATGTCACCCTCAGCAGCTCTGATGTAGGAAGAAGAGAGGTGGGAGAGCTAGGGGCTAACCCTGAGGGGTGGGGCAGGGCTGTTTGGCTGGGAGCAATGTCATACTAATGCCCAGTTTTCCAGGGACACCCCCTTCTCCAGGAAATATTAATAGGGCCACTTCAAAAAAGGGTTCATTCTTTTTCTGTTTTCTGATGCCTTCCAGATCTTTACCTGTGTTTTGGCCCCTGTTCCTTGCTGGGCTTCTTATTAGAATGCTTGTGCCTCTTTCATTCAGAACACATGTACAATTGGATTGTCATGCCCCTAAACCCCTGTCTCCCTTTCAGTCTTCCCAGCCCCCATCCTCTTTTGTCATCGTCTCACCTCCTCCTTCCTACTTTGTCCTCAACCGCTATCCTGTTGGGCCTTGAACCACTTTTGACACACTGAGGCCAATTCAAGCACCTGACACCATTCTAAGTAGACCTTTGGCCGTGGAATAAAATCTAAATTTTCCCTGGGGCAGATATATTTGGACTTGGTTCTCTTGGGAAAGGTGGTCAGAGCAAATGTAACGTAGAAAGTCTGGTTCAGTCGCCCCTTGCGGCTGGGCAGGGCTGTGATCTTCGCCAGCCCTATGTGTATGCCAGTGGCTTCTGTTCCTTTCTCATGATTGTCAGAGCAACTCAGAACCTCACACCGCTTGCTCACCTTTTCAGTATTGTCCACCACTGTTCCTGGGCAGGACCTTGGTGCTTGCTAAAGCATAGGCCTGCCCCTCTGCTGTCAGGCTTCCCCTTGGACTTGGTTCTGATAACTTCACCTGAGTCTAATTGTGGGAGCTTCAGAGAATGTGGTTCTCAGTGGGGCCGGCTGGCTGTATGCAGGTCCCTCTTCTTGCCTGGCTCTCTGTGGTCCTTCCACCTGGAAACCTGAGCACTGCCTGATCTGTCCCCACATTCTTCCTGTGGTTGATTTTAAAAATAAGCGTTTGGTTTTAGAGTAGGTTTAGATTTAGAAAAAGTTATGATGGTAGAAGAGAGTTTGATTTGAAGGGCTTTAGGACATCTACACCTGCCGTCTGGCTTCTTCTGTTTAGCACTTGTAGAGTAAGATCTGAAGGTTTGAGGAGTGGGTCTGCTGCCGGGTGGGGGGTCGGGGGGCAGGGGGCAGGGAGGGTTGTGTGGTGTTTTTTGTTTTGTTTTTGCTAAGGATTGTGAGGGCAGTCCATTTGATTCCTCATCTGGCACTTAACCTGGTTAGTTGTTGAACTGTATCCAGATACTAGTGGATCCTTAGTGGTAGACTGCAGGTAAAAGAAATGGAAGTGCGATGAACTGAAGGTAGAGGCTTTTGCTCCTTGGTTCTTCAGTGTGACAGGAAGCAAGGGATCCAGTTGTTATGGGTGGGCTTGAATGCTGGTTCTGTAGGATTTTGCATTTTATTGATGTGGAAAATTTGAAGCAGGGAGAAAGTAGAAATTACCATGGGTTATTTTACCAGATAAGAACCACTTTTTTTTAAAGGTTGTATGCTTTCCGCATTACTTACTAAAAATGAAAGGATATTTTAACATCAAAAAAAATAGAGGAAAACATAGATCTCAGTTAAGACAACGTAGCCTGTTCCCAGACAGGACAGTTGGCAAACTTGCACATTTTTTCTCTAAATTGCCACCCAGCTTTTAGTAATCCTTCCCTGATCCACTTTATCTTGGGGTCCCCATGAGATGGCTCACTGATACCATGGAAGAGCTTAGGTCTGCATGTCTGTAGAGTGACCTGGAGTGACATCTGCAGGCCCACCTGTGAGTACTGCATGACTGCAGAGGTGACATTGGCCTTTTGCTCTCTCTGCTCTCCAGGATTACTATAAGATCATTAAAACACCTATGGATATGGGAACAATAAAGAAGCGCTTGGAAAACAACTATTACTGGAATGCTCAGGAATGTATCCAGGACTTCAACACTATGTTTACAAATTGTTACATCTACAACAAGGTGAGATGTGGGGGCTGATAGAGAAGGAGAAGGTAAAGGAGGAGGTGGGCATGTCTGGAACCCATTGGGCAGGGGTGCTGGGTGCAGGTGGGATCAGAGTCCAACGAGAGGAGACCATTGGCGACAGAGGTAAATGGGACCGCTGGTTTTGCCTGTGACTGGGTGTGTTTCTTTTGAGGCCAAAAACATTTTGGTCATGTTTCCAAGCTGTCCTTGTTAGCTGGAAGCGTGTGCTTCTGATACCCTTGGGACTTTGGTTCTTGAGCATGTCTAGTAGAGAAGGTGTGAAAAGGACAGTGACGACGCATTAAAAAGTCTGTTTGGATGACACAAATTGTCAGGAAGGAACCTACCAAGATATAGTTGTACAAAGGTGTGCTCAAACAGAAACCTAAATATGAGAGAGGGTACAGTGGGGCCCACCCGCCGCATCTGGAACTGTGGACATCACCATTGATAGCTAATGGCCATAGAATCAAGTGTTCCCTTACAGGGTCTTACATGTAGACATAAATATCACTTAACCCAGTAGCCAAACCATTCAGCTCGATTGTGCCTTGAAGCCAGATCATTTGTTTAAAGTCTCAGCTCTCACCACTAGGTTTAAGGGAAATGTGGACAGATGAGGTTCTCCATTTAGAGCTGAGTGGGAACAGCATGTGGCAGAGTGGGGACCCATAAGGCAGTGTGAAGTAGACATTTCCCCAAGCCCCAGTGAGCTGCTTTGGCGATATACTAGGGAACATTATTGGAGCCCTGTTCATGTATCTATGGCAAGAAATCCTGTGTAATTCAAATAATTCTAGTGAAGTTGCATTATGTCGAAGGAGGCTCTAGTGCAAGGAGGGCCCCTGTGTGTGATTGGCAGTGCTTGATAGATACTTAAGGCATTGGGATGGTTTCTCAAGCCAGAGGTTAAAAGACTAGAGAGGCAGCAGACCTGCAGGCATATGAAGCTTCCATGATGCCAGTTAGGATAGCTATGTTTTGACCCTTTAGGGTTTAGATTGGGGAAGGACCCTGAATATGATGCTCCACACTTTGGGGCATAGGGTGGGGAGCTCTTTTTCTGTCTAGAAAGGTGGGGAGGGCTTTCCAACCCTCACCACATGTGTCTCCTCTTTTAGCCTGGAGATGACATAGTCTTAATGGCAGAAGCTCTGGAGAAGCTCTTCTTGCAAAAAATCAACGAACTGCCCACTGAAGAAACTGAGATCATGATAGTCCAGGCAAAAGGAAGAGGACGTGGGAGGAAAGAAGCAGGTAGGGTACCTTCCGTGTCCCCAGCACTATTAGCTTCACACTGAAATAGCCTGTGGCAAAGTGGGGACCCAGAAAGCAGTGTGAAATGGGCATTTCCGCAAGCCCCAGTGAGCCGCTTTGGGGCTATACTGGGGAACAGTAAAGCAGGGAAATTGGCTTTATTTCTCCCTAATCTTTGCCAGCCTTCTCCAATTTCACTGGGAGACTGGGAGTGGTGGGAAGACAACTATATTATACACTCCCTGCCTTGTTGCTGTTTGGGTATGGTGAGGCCAGGTTCATCAGGGGAACCAGCCCAGAGGGTCATATGACCATGTGACCCTCCAGCAAAGTAGGAAAAATTGAGCCTAGCCTTTTTTGATGGACTTCAGTTAAAAAGAAAGTACAACTTTTTCAAAGCATTTTTAAATTATTTGAATTCTTCATCCCACCAGTGCTATAGTCAGTCTTTGTTTTTCATTTTAGATAAATTAACCTGATCAAGGGCAGTTTTAATTAATATTCCAGTCCTAGAGCCTTAAGGTTTGTTATTTGAATTATTTATTAATACACTTGTGTTGGAGCCATGTCTGCTATTTGATAGTCTTCTGAAGTCAAGCCCTCTTTGTCTATCTTAGCACCTACCCCTGCCCCCAAGCCTGACACGGGATTCCGAAGGCCAGCTGGTAGGGAGTAGCCTACTCATGAAATGTTTCTGTCTAGGAAAAGTTTAAACAGCTGCCTTCTGCATCTTGCCATCCGCAGCTCCGTGCTGCAGAAAGGTGATGTTTGCAAGGTAGCCTGTGCTGTGAGTTGTTTGCTTCTCTAAGGAGTGGGCTTTCACGTGACTTCCTGTCCCACGTGGAAGTGGTGGTTTCATGGGAGCAGAGGGGATTGGCTAGATCCCCTGTAGTGCTGAGGGGTAGCCAAGGAGAGCTGGTCTTGAGGGTCACCCCTTAGCCATGGAACCTGCCCAGAGGCGTCCAGTATCCTTACGACCAAGGAGCCCCATCCTCCCTTCCTGGGACAAGGGGTTTGGTCTTTACATGGGGTGGATGTAGGGCCTCGTGTGTTTCGGCTCACCCACACAACTGCAGGGAGGCAGTCTGAGCCGGTCATGAAGGGCAGCAGCCGTCCAGCCTCCCCCTGTGATTCAGAGAGGTGGGGGTAGCCAATTTCCAGAAACCTTGGCCAGGGCTGCCGATTCCGTCCCCCTGCCAGAAATGCTTACTCAGAAGGCAGTGTTTCTGGGAATGAGGACAGCTCTGCCTGAAAGCACCAAGGAGCATTTTTTTGCTGTCACTGTCCTGGTGCTGACTCTCAGTGTGTGTTTCCTGTGCCTTTGGCTCAAGCCTTCATGCTCGTGAAGGGGTCTCTGTGCCTGAGTCCCCAAGTCAGGACTTGGAGCCAGGACACCCCAGGAAGTGTGGAATGTGGTGTGCCACTGCTCTCAGAGCCCCCTGGGACAGGTGGACAGATTTGGCTGAGGTCCAAGGTATTTAGGCTGTTCTGTCTCTTAGACAAATAGTTACAGAGACACTGTGTGCCATGCCCACGCCGATGTGTGCTTGCCACGTGTGGCAGTGTCCCCACAAGGTCAGCCGGCATGCAGACATGGCATCTAACCACCTGTCCCTTTTATGATTGGTAGGGACAGCAAAACCTGGCGTCTCTACGGTACCAAACACAACGCAAGCATCGACTCCTCCGCAGACCCAGACCCCTCAGCAGAATCCTCCACCCGTGCAGGCCACACCTCACCCCTTCCCCGCTGTCACCCCAGACCTCATCGTCCAGACCCCTGTCATGACAGTGGTACCTCCCCAGCCACTGCAGACGCCCCCACCGGTGCCCCCCCAGCCACTGCCCCCGCCCGCACCAGCCCCCCAGCCTGTGCAGAGCCACCCGCCCATCATCGCGGCCACCCCACAGCCTGTGAAGGTGAGCGTCCTGTGCGTGTATGTGGCCTAGCCTGACCACTGGCTGACTCCGGTCACCTCAGCTAGATGACCCTTGCCTCCCCTTCCACTCCATTATAGTGAGGCTTACAGAAGACAGTCACCTATCCTTGCTGATGCTTCTGGCTCCCAGGGCACTTGTGGGTAGTTAGGACCTGGGGGGATCAAGCTGTGTTTAAATCAGCACAGCCTAAAAGCTGTTGTCTTGCTGACCCACAGATCCCATAATTGTGTAACACCTCCCAGGGGGTTGCTGCCCCCCTTCCCATTTCTAATTTAGACTGCATATTTGCAGATGCTGTCTAAATAGTCTCTGAAATGTGCCTCCCATGGGTGGCCAGAGTGACAGAGGTTGGCTGTGGGAGAGGTCCCTGGCATGTAGGAAACTGCTTTCAAAAGTCTCTTTGGCCTCTGGTGAGCAGATCCCACACTTAGTTGTGTGCTTTCTCCTGCCACTGGCAGGGTCCTGTCCCAGCTGCAGAACAGAGTGGTGGGACAGGGTTTCCCTGTCTTCAGTCCTTCACCTGTGGAATTTACCTTTGGGCCCTGTTCCCTGTGAGTGTTGAGACCCTAGAAAGGACCTGGCTTCAGGAGTGACCCTGAGGGCCCGCTGTGCCGGCCGCTGCCTCTGACCGTGCCTATCGCGCCTGTGCTCTCGGCAGACAAAGAAGGGGGTTAAGAGGAAAGCGGACACCACCACCCCCACCACCATCGACCCCATTCACGAGCCACCCTCACTGCCCCCGGAGCCCAAGACCACCAAGCTGGTGGGCCCCCGGCGGGAGAGCAGCCGGCCTGTTAAGCCTCCGAAGAAGGACGTTCCCGACTCGCAGCAGCACCCAGCGCCAGATAAAAGCAGCAAGGTCTCAGAGCAGCTCAAGTGCTGTAGTGGCATTCTCAAGGAGATGTTTGCCAAGAAGCACGCAGCTTACGCCTGGCCTTTCTACAAGCCCGTGGACGTGGAGGCGCTGGGCCTGCATGACTACTGTGACATCATCAAGCACCCCATGGACATGAGCACGATCAAGGTTAGTGGGTGTGCCCCTGGAGCTGGGGAACGGGCTCCCCGGGACAAGGAAGGCCAGCACCTCTGAGGCCTGTCCAAGAGGAGGGCCCAGTCTTACTAGCTGTCTAGGCTCTTCTCACCAGCCCAGGGAAGCCCAGTGCCCCCTGCTGGAGATTATGGGGACATCATCTGAGATCATGTGGTCATTTTGGTCACAGACAGCAATGCTGCCCTTTCCCTCATCTGAAGATGAGCCCTTTTGTGGCCTTGAGGCCCAGTGCCCATAGATACCTTCACTCGGTAGATGCTCCTGGAGAGTTTGGGGAGTGGTGACTTTGCCAGGCTCTATGTCATGAAGAAGGCCTTGGTGTCTCTTAGTAAAGGGCACACAAGTGCTGGCATTTTCACTGTAGTATTCTGAGGCCTTTTTGGTTTTGTTTATTTTAAGCCTTTTGGCACTTTTTTCCTTCTGAGAGTGGAGTAAGCCTGCCCAAACGTGGGATGGGCAGAGCAGGGGACATTGCTGTGTTCCTTTTGACCAGCCCTGTCTGATGTCACCAGGACAAGTACAGGCCAAGTCAGAACTGGGCCCAGCCCTCCCTTTGCAGTTCTGGCTTAAGCAGTACCTCTGTGGCTTCTCTGTCCACTTGCCTTTTAGCCAGGCACAGTGGGTGGGTTTGGATGCTAGCAGGGCAGTTCCTCGCCCTGAGACTTGGTGTTGGAGTATCTCCTTGTCCACCTGGTGCTGAGAACTGGGGTGATAACCTCTCCCCACTATCGTCTGGGTTAAACCCAGAGCCATTGAGAAGTTGACTTGCTCCTTCCTACAGGCAGCCCTCCTTGCTGCCACCTCCCCATTGGAGTAGGGGCAGCCATGGCTAACCAGGACCCGTCCTGTCTTTCTAGTCTAAACTGGAGGCCCGTGAGTACCGTGATGCTCAGGAATTTGGTGCCGATGTCCGATTGATGTTCTCCAACTGCTACAAATACAACCCTCCTGACCATGAGGTGGTGGCCATGGCCCGCAAGCTCCAGGTGAGGCTCTGGGGGAGCTCTGGGTGTGGGATCCTGCAGAGGAGCAGGCTGGCTGGGGTCCTGGGTGGGCCAGGCCACTATGGGCCTTGGCAGATTTTGTCACTTGCTTTGGTATAATGCCATGTTGCTTTGGAAGAGTGGACTAAAGTCAGGATAACACATAAATTTTACATTAGGATTATCTCCTTATAATTAAAGCAGGGTGGTTGGTTATGGTCTTGGGCATTTTGGATTTTGGGGTGTTCCACTGAAAGCCCCCCACCCCCCTGCATTCGGTTGCCCTTGGCTGGAAGAGTGCGTGTCCTGTGCATGGCCCAACCTCTTCTCCAAAACAGACCTGTCTCAAGTCGGCGAGGGACACTCTTGCCAGGTAGACAGTTTGTCACAGTTCTGAGCTGAAGTAACTGCCCAACTGTGGGCATTTCTTCACCAGAGCCTTGAAAGCCTTTGTTTGCCTTCCCGCTCCAGGGCGGCTGCTTCTAGATGTTCTGTGTGGCCATGATGCACTAATGGGTGGGATTCGTAACCCCTTCAAGTTGATTCTGGGTGATGTACGCTGTGGAGTGCACACATGGGTGGAAGGGAGGGGCAGATTACAGCATAAATATGTGAACTAACTCCACTTTTTTCTATTTAAAAAAAAAAAAGGAAAAGCATATACCCATATTTAAACAGAGACATATATTTGGGTAGAACAATGAGGAGTTAAAAATTATGGAGAAAAAAGTCGATATTTAGTACTGTTATAATCTGTTTTATTATTTGAAATTACACATAATAAAAATTCCCAGCCTCTTCTCCCCAAGGTCCCACGTTGCACTTCTGCTTTCAGGGTCAAAGCAGACTGTGGGCTGAGCCACCTGCTGTCACAAGGTACAGGTCCAGTCTGCACATCCTGCATCAGGTCCTCTCCTGGCACCTGGGTGGGCCTTTCTCAAACCAGGCTTTCTCAGCCATCTGTGAAATGTTTCCAGAAGCAAGGCTTGCAGAAGACCTTTGGTGACCTGTGGGTTGGTGTCTATCAGAGGTCACCTGAGCCCTGCTTGCCCACCTGCCTTCCAGCTCTGTTAACTCCACACGTTGTCATGCATTCACCAGCATAGTGTCTCCTATGTCATCATGTTGGAGCCAAGGCATGGTCCTCTTTGTTCTTTCACTGCAGCCTGTCTGGGTTAGCCTTTAGTGCTCTGAAACTCTAGGTGTTTAAAAAAAAAAAAAAAAAACTTACTAGCATGGATCTGGCTATCGTTAAACACACTCAGACTTGAAGGTTTGTATTTCTACTGGCTGTTTATTAGTTTTATTTTATCTGAGGTTTTTTGTTTAGTTCTGTTTTATGTTTTTGGAAGGGGGACTCTCTTTAATTCAGTGCTATGTTGTCTGCTTTCTTCACAAAGCTTCCTTTTTCAGTATTTACTTTTGCATTTCCCATCCTTGAAGCAGATCAGGGTTTATAACTTTTCTGCAATCCTCATATGTAGCCACTAGGTGGCAGTGGTGCCCAGAGAGAGAGGGGGAGGGAGGGGGAGAGGAGAGAGGAGAGAGGGAGGGAGGCACACCCACCCCCTTTCCCCATTCTCTCTCTCCTTCTCCTCCATGAGGACTTGGATAGCATTTGCCCAGATTAATACCCATGCCCTTTATTTGCCCTCATGCAAACAGCTAAACCAAAACAAGTTCTCTGTCAGCACCAAAGATCACTATTTTGAGCGACTTTATTTAAAAAGAAGAAAGAAGATATTCTCTGATATATTTTAGCTCTTCGTCTTCCTAATTTTTGTGCCTGTTTTAAGGCTTTTTTTTGTTTCTTTTGCTTTTTTTTCCTTCTGGGAGTGGCATGAGCATGCCCAGACACGGGATTTGCTCATAGCAAGGGCACTGAGATATTTGCCACAAAGCAGCCTCTTTTCTAAACATTGACTCCAGACACCAGGCTGGATGGGACAAGGTCCTTGCTCTCGAGGAGGGTCCACTTCAGGTGGGGGGAGGGGGCAGTGCGCAGTGGGCCACTCAGCACGAGGCTGCCTCTGCCCCCAGCTTGCTTTGTCCCTTGCAGGTTGGGTCTCCACGCTGTTGAAAGTAACATGCCAGGAGGCAGGTGGGGGTGCCTGATTCAGCCCAGTTGACGTGGCAGGCCCCCTGTGTGGACTTTTCCTCTAGAAGGCAGTTCCTGTATTTTGTAGCATCTTGAGCTGTGTTTTCTTCTTTCTTTCGAAGCTTTCTAGGATCAGCATGGTTTAGGTGGCAAGATTACCCACTGGGGAGGAGGAGTAACAAAATCCCAGCCCTTGTTTGCCTCAGTAAGAGGTGTTGGGATCTACTGTCCCTTAATTAGGCTGTGCCCAAAGACTGGGATTTACCCAGAAAGTTTTACGGGAAATGATCCACTTTATATTCCTCTTTCAGCCTGTAAATTCTGGGCCTTTAGAAAACCCACATCCCGCCACCTGGCAGCTGTGGTCACAAAGATAGTCAGGAGCCCCTGGGCTCAGGGTTTCCTTGGGAGCCTGAGTGTGGCTTGAGCTGAGGGCTGCTAGCCTAGCTGCTGGGCCCAGAGCTGCTGGTGGTACTGTCCTCTACCCTCTGTTCTATTGTGAAGTGAGGAGTAATTTAGGAAGTTTTGCACCTATGTGGATTACCAGAGTTTTATTTTGAGAGAAAGTGCAAATTCATGGTGGTACGCAATTGTTTTTACGGCAAGGGAAAAAATTAAACTGAGAAAAGTGTGTTGGGGTCCTGCATTAGATCCCAGAGGTAGGAAGCTTGTGAAGCGTGTGTGAGAGTGTGTTTGTGTATCTGAGTGTTCACTCACGGCCGCATCCCCACCACCTGGCACCTCGTGTGCCTCCACGGCCTACATTGTACTCCCCACCTCTGTGCCCTGGTTTTGCCCAGGTATGGCTAAGCCTCACAGCAGTATCCAGGCATGGCCAAAGAGGGGCCGACTGGGCAACACCTTCTCCTTGGGTCTCCACCTGTGCTCAGCTGCAGGCTGATTTGCCTGGGAGTCTTCGGACACTGCAACCTCCCAGCACCTGAGCATCTCTGTTTCACTAAAGGGGAAGCGGGGAGCTCCCTCCATGAATCTGATGTAGCCCAGAGTAGATGGCCCTGGTCAACATTCCAGCGAGAGGAGATACTTACTCTCTGAAACCAGTGTTCTTTCTGGTATTGAGAATTGCGACATGGCTCAGATTCTTGGAGTGGGGTGGAGGTAATGTCACACCAGGCGGAGTAGATGGGTTCATCTGAATACACTGCCAGCTCTGGTGCAGGAGCCCTGAGCCCCTGCTCCCCTGGTGGGTGCTGGTTGTTGGTGTTCACTGCTCCTTTCTGTCACTGTCCTCCCTCATGACATACTTGCCCTGGGCATCTCATCGGGTTTTACCATCCTCTTATCTGCCCCCACGCCCCTTTGATCTTTCTTTTGTACCATTCTCCTGGGTGTCTACAGCTATTGTCCTCCTCTCATTCTTAGGTCTCAAGTTCCCCAAAGGCTCTTTGCCACCCCTTGCTGTTTCTACCTTAGCACTTACGGCACTGTACAACTGTTTGTGTTCACCCCTTCAGGACAGGGAGTACATCATTCTTGTTTGCCACAGAGCAGGTGCAAGTCTCAGCCACTTGGGAAGGTTTTCTGCAGCAGCCCTTAGCTCATTGGCACACAGGCCCGAGTGTGTTTCCCAGTATGTCCCCCACTTGGGCTGATGCAGGTGGGAGGATGATGGGTCATTCAGCTGGGCACAGCCAGGAGGCAGGCAACCCACCTGGCTTTTGTCTCATGCTCCTTGCTGTTTGGTCTTGGGGCTTTGGGAGGGCAGGGACCAGAAGCAGCTGGGGAGGGGAAGGAGGGCTTAGGGCAGGTGCCACCCCCATTCTACAACAGTCACAGCCTGTGGGTCAGGAACAGGGATGTCCTTGTGGTAAGGGTAGAGCTGTCTGGCAGCTGGTGTTGGGGGCTAGGTTCACAGACCAGTGGCACGAGATAGCTTCCACTTGGTAAAGTGTCACCTCCCAGCAGCGCCAAGTGCTTGGCCCTGCTTGCCACCCTTCTCCCTTCTTGGGGTCCTGATGCCCTACCACCTTCTTAGACACATTTCTCTAAGAGCAGGCCTCGCTCTTTCAGATGCTCATGTGGGTCAGTCATGGACCTGAGCCTGCCCACATCCAGGGCACTGTGAACAGAGAGGGTCTTGCTCACCTGGTCTGAAGGCCCCCTCTCCCTGGCAGCTTGAGTGATAATGGTATCTGGTCATCCCTCCTGTTTGTCTTCTCCGTTGCTCTCAGATCTGCTCCATGATTTATTTCTGATTAAATTAGAAAGTTTTTGCCTTTCTAGTACTTAAACTGAAAACCACTCAGATAGCAGAGTTCAGGCAGCACCTTGCTGAGAGGAGAACCTGCCTTGGAGGAGGCTGAACCTGAGTAGTCTGGAGGGGAGGGGACAGTACCACAGTTGTGTGGAATGCCTGCCCTGCTGCCCAGGTCACTCATTTCCAGTTTCCTGGGGGCGGGGAAACCTGAAGCTGCATTCCAGAGACATCAGGAGAGTCTTGTAGGGTGGGCTCTGTCAGATACACTCAAGTTTGAAATACCAGCCTTGGAGCTCTACCCCACAGCCCTTCTGGGCCATGCTGCTCTCTCCAACATGGATTCACACTTGAGGAAGGCCCCCCTTCTGTTATGTGAGTTGCTGTGTTAACTGACTTATTCCAGGCTTAAAGCAGGTCTCAAAATCCTACTGGAAAACCAGGTCTCAGGAGCTCCTGGGGTGGGATCCTATGCTCAGTAAGCCCAGGGTCTCTGCTCACGTTGCTTGCACCTCACAAGGCTGGCTGTCTCCCATAGCCTATTCTCAGCATCCCATATCTCGTCTATAACTTTCTCACATTTCTGGTGTACCCTGGAGATGCCTTAGGCAGTGGCATGGCCCTGCTCAGTGTTGTGCCCACTACAGCGAGGACTTGATCTCCTCACTGGCTGTGGGCTCTGTGCTGGGCACACTCCCACCTTGGGACCTTTGTTCCCTCTGGAACTCTAAAACTGCAGACCCCACCCGCTCCCTATGGGAATGTGAACCGTAAGACCCCTGTTCTGTTCACTGTTGTGTCCTGGTGCCCGGCCCACCGTCTGGAAGGCTCCCTTGAGATGTGCTGACTGAACGAGCATCAACCTGATGGGAGCCTCAGAGCACTCTTTCTGTGGGTCCTGTCCGGGCCTGCCATCTGTCAAGGATCCCCAGACTGATGTCCTCATTGGGCTGGCTATCTCTTGTGATGTGAGTCACCTGTCCTTACCTCAGCTGTGTCTCCCAGGGAGTCGGTGCCAGGCCATGTCGGGAGCACCTTTCTCCCCAAAGTGAGATTTGAAAGAGGAGTGTTGAAAGGGTTATCAGGGGGCCCTTGCCAGCCCCTCGCCTTAGTGATAAGGAAGGGGGTCACCATTGACTCAGCCCTCTTTGTTTCCTGTTGAGTCACCCCCAGCAGCCAGGGATAGTGTGACACTGGGCCACAGTCCAGGCACCCCCAGGGCACCCAGCAGCCCTCATGGGCACAGCTTCCCCCTACCCCTCACCTCCAGGATGTGTTCGAGATGCGCTTTGCCAAGATGCCAGATGAGCCCGAGGAGCCTGTGGTGGCTGTGTCCTCCCCAGCGGTGCCACCGCCCACCAAGGTTGTGGCCCCGCCCTCATCCAGTGACAGCAGCAGCGATAGCTCCTCAGACAGTGACAGCTCCACTGATGACTCCGAGGAGGAGCGAGCCCAACGACTGGCTGAGCTCCAGGAGCAGGTGAGGACACAGGCAGCCCCATTTTCAAACCAGAACCCCCCGCCCCCCCCTACCTCCCCCCGCCCCAGCATGAGTTCCAGCATGAGCAGAATTCCCACTGGTCCCCTTGTGCCAGGTCAGGTGCATATTGTTCATACTTAAATGTACACTGTGGGTATGGAGATGGGGTGACTTGGCCGTTCCCTGGGCAGAGGTGAGGCTTTTGTATCCTTCTGGTATCTGGAAGAAGGAGGCCGAGCCAGCATATGGTGCGTCTCTTCTGGGGCTTCCAGGATGCTCCTCTCTCTACAAGCTGACCATTAGGCCTTTAGTGCCCACATGTGTCTATGCGCTCTTTTTTTTTTTTTTTTTTAATATTTATTTATTTGGCTACGCTGGGTCTAGTTGCTGAGTGCGGGTTCTTTGTTGCGGCATGTGGGTTCTTTTAGTTGCCACGTGCAGGCTCTAGTTCCCTGACCTGGGAATGAACCTGTGCCCCCTGCATTGGGAGCGCAGAGTCTTAA